>NW_026543002.1:0-74390 GCF_028750875.1 Macrosteles quadrilineatus | reverse complement strand
TAATTAATACATATATATTAATATTATAGGAAGGATAATATGCAATTAAATATTGACAGGTTTTTTTATCATAATATAAATACATATTTTAAATCTTTTTATAATAATAATTATATATGAATGAACACTTTTTAGTAATGTTTTTGTAATTAATAATACAAATATAATAATATTAAAGAAACAATAATATGCAAATAAATATTGACAGGTTTTTTTGATCATAATATAAATACATAGTTTAAAGTTTTTTTATAATTATAATTATATATGAATGAACACTTTTTAATAATGTTTTTGTTATGAATTATACATATATAATAATATTATAGGAAGGATAATATACAAATAAATATATAAAAATGTTTTTGATCATAATATAAATACATATTTTATAATATTTTTATAATTATAATTATATATGAATGAACACTTTTTAATAATGTTTTTAATAATAATAATACATATATATTAATATTATAGTAAGGATAATATGCAATTAAATATTGACAGGTTTTTTTTATCATAATATAAATACATATTTTATAATTTTTATATAAAAATAATTTTATATATGAATGAACACTTTTTAATGATGTTTTTGTTATTAATAATACATATATAATAATATTATAGGAAGGATAATATACAAATAAATATATATAAATGTTTTTGATCATAATATAAATACATATTTTATAATATTTTTATAATAATAATTATATATGAATGAACACTTTTTAATGATGTTTTTGTAATTAATAATACATATATAATAATATTATAGGAAGGATAATATGCAAATAAATATTCACAGTTTTTTTTATCATAATATAAATACATATTTAAAAGTTTTTTATAATAATAATTATATATGAATGAACACTTTTTAGTAATGTTTTTGTAATTAATAATCTAAATATAATAATATTATAGAAACGATAATATGAAAATAAATATTGACAGGTTTTTTTGATCATAATATAAATACATAGTTTAAAGTTTTTTTATAATTATAATTATATATGAATGAACACTTTTTAATAATGTTTTTTTTATGAATAATACATATATAATAATATTATAGGAAGGATAATATTAAAAAAAATATATAAAAATGTTTTTGATCATAATATAAATACATATTTTATAATATTTTTATAATTATAATTATAAATGAATGAACACTTTTTAATAATGTTTTTAATAATAATAATACATATATATTAATATTATAGTAAGGATAATATGCAATTAAATATTGACAGGTTTTTTTTTATCATAATATAAATACATATTTTATAATTTTTATATAAAAATAATTATATATGAATGAAACACTTTTTAATGATGTTTTTGTTATTAATAATACATATATAATAATATTATAGGAAGGATAATATACAAATAAATATATATAAATGTTTTTGATCATAATATAAATACATATTTTATAATATTTTTATAATAATAATTATATATGAATGAACACTTTTGAATAATGTTTTTGTTATTAATAATACATATAAAATAATATTATAGGAAGGATAATATACAAATAAATATATATAAATGTTTTTGATCATAATATAAATACATATTTTATAATATTTTTATAATAATAATTATATATGAATGAACACCTTTTAATAATGTTTTTGTTATTAATAATACATATATAATAATATTATAGGAAGGATAATATGCAAATAAATATTCACAGGTTTTTTTATCATAATATAAATACATATTTTAAAGTTTTTTATAATAATAATAATAAATGAATGAACACTTTTTAGTAATGTTTTTGTAATTAATAATCCAAATATAATAATATTATAGAAACGATAATATGCAAATAAATATTGACAGGTTTTTTTGATCATAATATAAATACATAGTTTAAAGTTTTTTTATAATTATAATTATATATGAATGAACACTTTTTAATAATGTTTTTGTTATAAATAATACATATATAATAATATTATAGGAAGGATAATATACAAATAAATATATATAAATGTTTTTGATCATAATATAAATACATATTTTATAATAATTTTATAATAATAATAATATATGAATGAACACTTTTTAATAATGTTTTTGTTATTAATAATACATATATAATAATATTATAGAAACGATAATATGCAAATAAATATTGACAGGTTTTTTTGATCATAATATAAATACATAGTTTAAAGTTTTTTTATAATAATAATTATATATGAATGAACACTTTTTAGTAATGTTTTTGTAATTAATAATACAAATATAATAATATTATAGAAACGATAATATGCAAATAAATATTGACAGGTTTTTTTGGAAGGATAATATACAAATAAATATATATAAATGTTTTTGATCATAATATAAATACATATTTTATAATAATTTTATAATAATAATAATATATGAATGAACACTTTTTAATAATGTTTTTGTTATTAATAATACATATATAATAATATTATAGGAAGGATAATATACAAATAAATATATAAAAATGTTTTTGATCATAATATAAATACATATTTTATAATATTTTTATAATAATAATTATATATGAATGAACACTTTTTAATAATGTTTTTGTTATTAATAATACATATATAATAATATTATAGGAAGGATAATATGCAAATAAATATTCACAGGTTTTTTTATCATAATATAAATACATATTTTAAAGTTTTTTATAATAATAATAATATATGAATGAACTCTTTTTAGTAATGTTTTTGTAATTAATAATACAAATATAATAATATTATAGAAACGATAATATGCAAATAAATATTGACAGGTTTTTTTGATCATAATATAAATACATAGTTTAAAGTTTTTTTATAATAATAATTATATATGAATGAACACTTTTTAGTAATGTTTTTGTAATTAATAATACAAATATAATAATATTATAGAAACGATAATATGCAAATAAATATTGACAGGTTTTTTTGATCGTAATATAAATACATAGTTTAAAGTTTTTTTTATAATTATAATTATATATGAATGAACACTTTTTAATAATGTTTTTGTTATGAATAATACATATATAATAATATTATAGGAAGGATAATATACAAATAAATATATATAAATGATTTTGATCATAATATAAATACATATTTTATAATATTTTTATAATAATAATAATATATGAATGAACTCTTTTTAATAATGTTTTTGTTATGAATAATACATATATAATAATATTATAGGAAGGATAATATACAAATAAATATATATAAATGTTTTTGATCATAATATAAATACATATTTTATAATATTTTTATAATAATAATTATATATGAATGAACACTTTTTAATAATGTTTTTGTTATTAATAATACATATATAATAATATTATAGGAAGGATAATATACAAATAAATATATATAAATGTTTTTGATCATAATATAAATACATATTTTATAATATTTTTATAATAATAATTATATATGAATGAACACTTTTTAATGATGTTTTTGTAATAAATAATACATATATAATAATATTATAGGAAGGATAATATGCAAATAAATATTCACAGTTTTTTTTTATCATAATATAAATACATATTTAAAAGTTTTTTATAATAATAATTATATATGAATGAACACTTTTTAGTAATGTTTTTGTAATTAATAATACAAATATAATAATATTATAGAAACGATAATATGAAAATAAATATTGACAGGTTTTTTTGATCATAATATAAATACATAGTTTAAAGTTTTTTTATAATTATAATTATACATGAATGAACACTTTTTAATAATGTTTTTTGTTATGAATAATACATATATAATAATATTATAGGAAGGATAATATACAAATAAATATATAAAAATGTTTTTTATCATAATATAAATACATATTTTAAAATATTTGTATAATTATAATTATATATGAATGTACACTTTTTAATAATGTTTTTAATAATAATAATACATATATATTAATATTATAGTAAGGATAATATGCAATTAAATTATTATTAATTACAAAAACATTACTAAAAAGTGTTCATTCATATATAATTATTATTATAAAAAAACTTTAAACTATGTATTTATATTATGATCAAAAAAACCTGTCAATATTATTTGCATATTATCGTTTCTATAATATTATTATATTTGTATTATTAATTACAAAAACATTACTAAAAGTGTTCATTCATATATTATTATTATTATAAAAAACTTTAAAATATGTATTTATATTATGATAAAAAAACCTGTGAATATTTATTTGCATATTATCCTTCCTATAATATTATTATATATGTATTATTAATAACAAAAACATTATTAAAAAGTGTTCATTCATATATAATTATTATTATAAAAATATTATAAAATATGTATTTATATTATGATCAAAAACATTTTTATATATTTATTTGTATATTATCCTTCCTATAATATTATTATATATGTATTATTAATAACAAAAACATTATTAAAAAGTGTTCATTCATATATTATTATTATTATAAAATTATTATAAAATATGTATTTATATTATGATCAAAAACATTTATATATATTTATTTGTATATTATCCTTCCTATAATATTATTATATATGTATTATTCATAACAAAAACATTATTAAAAAGTGTTCATTCATATATAATTATAATTATAAAAAAACTTTAAACTATGTATTTATATTATGATCAAAAAAACCTGTCAATATTTATTTGCATATTATCGTTTCTATAATATTATTATATTTGTATTATTAATTACAAAAACATTACTAAAAAGTGTTCATTCATATATAATTATTATTATAAAAAAACTTTAAACTATGTATTTATATTATGATCAAAAAAAACCTGTCAATATTTATTTGCATATTATCGTTTCTATAATATTATTATATATGTATTATTAATAACAAAAACATTATTAAAAAGTGTTCATTCATATATTATTATTATTATAAAATTATTATAAAATATGTATTTATATTATGATCAAAAACATTTATATATATTTATTTGTATATTATCCTTCCTATAATATTATTATATATGTATTATTCATAACAAAAACATTATTAAAAAGTGTTCATTCATATATAATTATAATTATAAAAAAACTTTAAACTATGTATTTATATTATGATCAAAAAAACCTGTCAATATTTATTTGCATATTATCGTTTCTATAATATTATTATATTTGGATTATTAATTACAAAAACATTACTAAAAAGTGTTCATTCATATATTATTATTATTATAAAAAACTTTAAAATATGTATTTATATTATGATAAAAAAAACCTGTGAATATTTATTTGCATATTATCCTTCCTATAATATTATTATATATGTATTATTAATAACAAAAACATTATTAAAAGGTGTTCATTCATATATAATTATTATTATAAAAATATTATAAAATATGTATTTATATTATGATCAAAAACATTTATATATATTTATTTGTATATTATCCTTCCTATAATATTATTATATATGTATTATTAATAACAAAAACATTATTCAAAAGTGTTCATTCATATATAATTATTATTATAAAAATATTATAAAATATGTATTTATATTATGATCAAAAACATTTATATATATTAATTTGTATATTATCCTTCCTATAATATTATTATATATGTATTATTAATAACAAAAACATCATTAAAAAGTGTTCATTCATATATAATTATTTTTATATAAAAATTATAAAATATGTATTTATATTATGATAAAAAAAAACCTGTCAATATTTAATTGCATATTATCCTTACTATAATATTAATATATATGTATTATTATTATTAAAAACATTATTAAAAAGTGTTCATTCATATATAATTATAATTATAAAAATATTATAAAATATGTATTTATATTATGATCAAAAACATTTTTATATATTTATTTGTATATTATCCTTCCTATAATATTATTATATATGTATTATTCATAACAAAAACATTATTAAAAAGTGTTCATTCATATATAATTATAATTATAAAAAAACTTTAAACTATGTATTTATATTATGATCAAAAAAACCTGTCAATATTTATTTTCATATTATCGTTTCTATAATATTATTATATTTGTATTATTAATTACAAAAACATTACTAAAAAGTGTTCATTCATATATAATTATTATTATAAAAAACTTTTAAATATGTATTTATATTATGATAAAAAAAAACTGTGAATATTTATTTGCATATTATCCTTCCTATAATATTATTATATATGTATTATTAATTACAAAAACATCATTAAAAAGTGTTCATTCATATATAATTATTATTATAAAAATATTATAAAATATGTATTTATATTATGATCAAAAACATTTATATATATTTATTTGTATATTAACCTTCCTATAATATTATTATATATGTATTATTAATAACAAAAACATAATTAAAAAGTGTTCATTCATATATAACTATTTTTATATAAAAATTATAAAATATGTATTTATATTATGATAAAAAAACCTGTCAATATTTAATTGCATATTATCCTTACTATAATATTAATATATATGTATTATTATTATTAAAAACATTATTAAAAAGTGTTCATTCATATATAATTATAATTATAAAAATATTATAAAATATGTATTTATATTATGATCAAAAACATTTTTATATATTTATTTGTATATTATCCTTCCTATAATATTATTATATATGTATTATTCATAACAAAAACATTATTAAAAAGTGTTCATTCATATATAATTATAATTATAAAAAAAACTTTAAACTATGTATTTATATTATGATCAAAAAAACCTGTCAATATTTATTTGCATATTATTGTTTCTTTAATATTATTATATTTGTATTATTAATTACAAAAACATTACTAAAAAGTGTTCATTCATATATAATTATTATTATAAAAAGATTTAAAATATGTATTTATATTATGATAAAAAAACCTGTCAATATTTAATTGCATATTATCCTTCCTATAATATTAATATATATGTATTATTATTAAAAACATTATTAAAAAGTGTTCATTCATATATAATTATAATTATAAAAAATATTATAAAATATGTATTTATATTATGATCAAAAACATTTATATATATTTATTTGTATATTATCCTTCCTATAATATTATTATATATGTATTATTAATAACAAAAACAGTATTAAAAAGTGTTCATTCATATATAATTATTATTATAAAAATATTATAAAATATGTATTTATATTATGATCAAAAACATTTATATATATTTATTTGTATATTATCCTTCATATAATATTATTATATATGTATTATTAATAACAAAAACATTATTAAAAAGTGTTCATTCATATATAATTATAATTATAAAAATATTATAAAATATGTATTTATATTATGATCAAAAACATTTATATATATTTATTTGTATATTATCCTTCCTATAATATTATTATATATGTATTATTAATAACAAAAACATTATTAAAAAGTGTTCATTCATATATAATTATTATTATAAAAAGATTATAAAATATGTATTTATATTATGATCAAAAACATTTATATATATTTATTTGTATATTATCCTTCCTATAATATTATTATATATGTATTATTAATAACAAAAACATTATTAAAAAGTGTTCATTCATATATTATTATTATTATAAAAATATTATAAAATATGTATTTATATTATGATCAAAAACATTTATATATATTTATTTGTATATTATCCTTTCTATAATATTATTATATATGTATTATTCATAACAAAAACATTATTAAAAAGTGTTCATTCATATATAATTATAATTATAAAAAACTTTAAACTATGTATTTATATTATGATAAAAAAACCTGTCAATATTTATTTGCATATTATTGTTTCTATAATATTATTATATTTGTATTATTAATTACAAAAACATTACTAAAAAGTGTTCATTCATATATAATTATTATTATAAAAAAACTTTAAACTATGTATTTATATTATGTTCAAAAAAACCTGTCAATATCTATTTGCATATTATCGTTTCTATAATATTATTATATTTGTATTATTAATTACAAAAACATTACTAAAAAGTGTTCATTCATATATAATTATTATTATAAAAAACTTTAAAATATGTATTTATATTATGATAAAAAAAACCTGTCAATATTTAATTGCATATTATCCTTACTATAATATTAATATATATGTATTATTATTATTAAAAACATTATTAAAAAGTGTTCATTCATATATAATTATAATTATAAAAATATTATAAAATATGTATTTATATTATGATCAAAAACATTTTTATATATTTATTTGTATATTATCCTTCCTATAATATTATTATATATGTATTATTCATAACAAAAACATTATTAAAAAGTGTTCATTCATATATAATTATAATTATAAAAAAACTTTAAACTATGTATTTATATTATGATAAAAAAAACCTGTCAATATTTATTTTCATATTATCGTTTCTATAATATTATTATATTTGTATTATTAATTACAAAAACATTACTAAAAAGTGTTCATTCATATATAATTATTATTATAAAAAAATTTTAAATATGTATTTATATTATGATAAAAAAAAACTGTGAATATTTATTTGCATATTATCCTTCCTATAATATTATTATATATGTATTATTAATTACAAAAACATCATTAAAAAGTGTTCATTCATATATAATTATTATTATAAAAATATTATAAAATATGTATTTATATTATGATCAAAACATTTATATATATTTATTTGTATATTATCCTTCCTATAATATTATTATATATGTATTATTAATAACAAAAACATCATTAAAAAGTGTTTATTCATATATAATTATTTTTATATAAAAATTATAAAATATGTATTTATATTATGATAAAAAAAACCTGTCAATATTTAATTGCATATTATCCTTACTATAATATTAATATATATGTATTATTATTATTAAAAACATTATTAAAAAGTGTTCATTCATATATAATTATAATTATAAAAATATTATAAAATATGTATTTATATTATGATCAAAAACATTTTTATATATTTATTTGTATATTATCCTTCCTATAATATTATTATATATGTATTATTCATAACAAAAACATTATTAAAAAGTGTTCATTCATATATAATTATAATTATAAAAAAACTTTAAACTATGTATTTATATTATGATCAAAAAAACCTGTCAATATTTATTTTCATATTATCGTTTCTATAATATTATTATATTTGTATTATTAATTACAAAAACATTACTAAAAAGTGTTCATTCAAATATAATTATTATTATAAAAAACTTTTAAATATGTATTTATATTATGATAAAAAAAACTGTGAATATTTATTTGCATATTATCCTTCCTATAATATTATTATATATGTATTATTAATTACAAAAACATCATTAAAAAGTGTTCATTCATATATAATTATTATTATAAAAATATTATAAAATATGTATTTATATTATGATCAAAAACATTTATATACCTATATTTATTTGTATATTATCCTTCCTATAATATTATTATATATGTATTATTAATAACAAAAACATTATTAAAAAGTGTTCATTCATATATAATTATTATTATAAAAATATTATAAAATATGTATTTATATTATGATCAAAAACATTTATATATATTTATTTGTATATTATCCTTCCTATAATATTATTATATATGTATTATTCATAACAAAAACATTATTAAAAAGTGTTCATTCATATATTATTATTATTATAAAAATATTATAAAATATGTATTTATATTATGATCAAAAACATTTATATATATTTATTTGTATATTATCCTTCCTATAATATTATTATATATGTATAATTCATAACAAAAACATTATTAAAAAGTGTTCATTCATATATAATTATAATTATAAAAAAACTTTAAACTATGTATTTATATTATGATCAAAAAAACCTGTCAATATTTATTTGCATATTATCGTTTCTATAATATTATTATATTTGTATTATTAATTACAAAAACATTACTAAAAAGTGTTCATTCATATATTATTATTATTATAAAAAACTTTAAAATATGTATTTATATTATGATAAAAAAACCTGTGAATATTTATTTGCATATTATCCTTCCTATAATATTATTATATATGTATTATTAATAACAAAAACATTATTAAAAAGTGTTCATTCATATATAATTATTATTATAAAATATGTATTTATATTATGATCAAAAACATTTATATATATTTATTTGTGTATTATCCTTCCTATAATATTAGTATATATGTATTATTAATAACAAAAACATTATTCAAAAGTGTTCATTCATATATAATTATTATGATAAAAATATTATAAAATATGTATTTATATTATGATCAAAAACATTTATATATATTTATTTGTATATTATCCTTCCTATAATATTATTATATATGTATTATTCATAACAAAAACATTATTAAAAAGTGTTCATTCATATATAATTATAATTATAAAAAAACTTTAAACTATGTATTTATATTATGATAAAAAAAACCTGTCAATATTTATTTTCATATTATCGTTTCTATAATATTATTATATTTGTATTATTAATTACAAAAACATTACTAAAAAGTGTTCATTCATATATAATTATTATTATAAAAAACTTTAAAATATGTATTTATATTATGATAAAAAAAACCTGTGAATATTTATTTGCATATTATCCTTCCTATAATATTATTATATATGTATTATTAATAACAAAAACATTATTGAAAAGTGTTCATTCATATATAATTATTATTATAAAAATATTATAAAATATGTTTTTATATTATGATCAAAAACATTTATATATATTTATTTGTATATTATCCTTCCTATAATATTATTATATATGTATTATTCATAACAAAAACATTATTAAAAAGTGTTCATTCATATATTATTATAATTATAAAAATATTATAAAATATGTATTTATATTATGATCAAAAACATTTATATATATTTATTTGTATATTATCCTTCCTATAATATTATTATATATGTATTATTCATAACAAAAACATTATTAAAAAGTGTTCATTCATATATTATTATTATTATAAAAATATTATAAAATATGTATTTATATTATGATCAAAAACATTTATATATATTTATTTGTATATTATCCTTCCTATAATATTATTATATATGTATTATTCATAACAAAAACATTATTAAAAAGTGTTCATTCATATATAATTATAATTATAAAAAAACTTTAAACTATGTATTTATATTATGATCAAAAAAACCTGTCAATATTTATTTGCATATTATCGTTTCTATAATATTATTATATTTGTATTATTAATTACAAAAACATTACTAAAAAGTGTTCATTCATATATTATTATTATTATAAAAAACTTTAAAATATGTATTTATATTATGATAAAAAAACCTGTGAATATTTATTTGCATATTATCCTTCCTATAATATTATTATATATGTATTATTAATAACAAAAACATTATTAAAAAGTGTTCATTCATATATAATTATTATTATAAAAATATTATAAAATATGTATTTATATTATGATCAAAAACATTTTTATATATTTATTTGTATATTATCCTTCCTATAATATTATTATATATGTATTATTCATAACAAAAACATTATTAAAAAGTGTTCATTCATATATAATTATTATTATAAAAATATTATAAAATATGTATTTATATTATGATCAAAAACATTTATATATATTTATTTGTATATTATCCTTCCTATAATATTATTATATATGTATTATTAATAACAAAAACATTATTAAAAAGTGTTCATTCATATATTATTATTATTATAAAAATATTATAAAATATGTATTTATATTATGATCAAAAATATTTATATATATTTATTTGTATATTATCCTTTCTATAATATTATTATATATGTATTATTCATAACAAAAACATTATTAAAAAGTGTTCATTCATATATAATTATAATTATAAAAAAACTTTAAACTATGTATTTATATTATGATCAAAAAACCTGTCAATATTTATTTGCATATTATCGTTTCTATAATATTATTATATTTGTATTATTAATTACAAAAACATTACTAAAAAGTGTTCATTCATATATAATTATTATTATAAAAAACTTTAAAATATGTATTTATATTATGATAAAAAAAACCTGTGAATATTTATTTGCATATTATCCTTCCTATAATATTATTATATATGTATTATTAATAACAAAAACATTATTAAAAAGTGTTCATTCATATATAATTATTATTATAAAAATATTATAAAATATGTTTTTATATTATGATCAAAAACATTTATATATATTTATTTGTATATTATCCTTCCTATAATATTATTATATATGTATTATTCATAACAAAAACATTATTAAAAAGTGTTCATTTATATATTATTATAATTATAAAAATATTATAAAATATGTATTTATATTATGATCAAAAACATTTATATATATTTATTTGTATATTATCCTTCCTATAATATTATTATATATGTATTATTCATAACAAAAACATTATTAAAAAGTGTTCATTCATATATAATTATAATTATAAAAAAACTTTAAACTATGTATTTATATTATGATCAAAAAACCTGTCAATATTTATTTGCATATTATCGTTTCTATAATATTATTATATTTGTATTATTAATTACAAAAACATTACTAAAAAGTGTTCATTCATATATAATTATTATTATAAAAAACTTTAAAATATGTATTTATATTATGATAAAAAAAACCTGTGAATATTTATTTGCATATTATCCTTCCTATAATATTATTATATATGTATTATTAATAACAAAAACATTATTAAAAAGTGTTCATTCATATATAATTATTATTATAAAAATATTATAAAATATGTTTTTATATTATGATCAAAAACATTTATATATATTTATTTGTATATTATCCTTCCTATAATATTATTATATATGTATTATTCATAACAAAAACATTATTAAAAAGTGTTCATTTATATATTATTATAATTATAAAAATATTATAAAATATGTATTTATATTATGATCAAAAACATTTATATATATTTATTTGTATATTATCCTTCCTATAATATTATTATATATGTATTATTAATAACAAAAACATTATTAAAAAGTGTTCATTCATATATAATTATTATTATAAAAATATTATAAAATATGTATTTATATTATGATCAAAAACATTTATATATATTTATTTGTATATTATCCTTCCTATAATATTATTATATATGTATTATTCATAACAAAAACATTATTAAAAAGTGTTCATTCATATATAATTATAATTATAAAAAACTTTAAACTATGTATTTATATTATGATCAAAAAAAACCTGTCAATATTTATTTGCATATTATCGTTTCTATAATATTATTATATTTGTATTATTAATTACAAAAACATTACTAAAAAGTGTTCATTCATATATAATTATTATTATAAAAAAACTTTAAACTATGTATTTATATTATGATCAAAAAAACCTGTCAATATTTATTTGCATATTATCGTTTCTATAATATTATTATATTTGTATTATTAATTACAAAAACATTACTAAAAAGTGTTCATTCATACATTATTATTATTATAAAAAACTTTAAAATATGTATTTATATTATGATAAAAAAACCTGTGAATATTTATTTGCATATTATCCTTCCTATAATATTATTATATATGTATTATTAATAACAAAAACATTATTAAAAAGTGTTCATTCATATATAATTATTATTATAAAAATATTATAAAATATGTATTTATATTATGATCAAAAACATTTTTATATATTTATTTGTATATTATCCTTCCTATAATATTATTATATATGTATTATTCATAACAAAAACATCATTAAAAAGTGTTCATTTATATATAATTATTTTTATATAAAAATTATAAAATATGTATTTATATTATGATAAAAAAAAACCTGTCAATATTTAATTGCATATTATCCTTACTATAATATTAATATATATGTATTATTATTATTAAAAACATTATTAAAAAGTGGTCATTCATATATAATTATAATTATAAAAATATTATAAAATATGTATTTATATTATGATCAAAAACATTTTTATATATTTATTTGTATATTATCCTTCCTATAATATTATTATATATGTATTATTCATAACAAAAACATTATTAAAAAGTGTTCATTCATATATAATTATAATTATAAAAAAACTTTAAACTATGTATTTATATTATGATCAAAAAAACCTGTCAATATTTATTTGCATATTATTGTTTCTTTAATATTATTATATTTGTATTATTAATTACAAAAACATTACTAAAAAGTGTTCATTCATATATAATTATTATTATAAAAAGATTTAAAATATGTATTTATATTATGATAAAAAAAACCTGTCAATATTTAATTGCATATTATCCTTCCTATAATATTAATATATATGTATTATTATTATTAAAAACATTATTAAAAAGTGTTCATTCATATATAATTATAATTATAAAAAATATTATAAAATATGTATTTATATTATGATCAAAAACATTTATATATATTTATTTGTATATTATCCTTCCTATAATATTATTATATATGTATTATTAATAACAAAAACATCATTAAAAAGTGTTCATTCATATATAATTATTATTATAAAAAACTTTAAAATATGTATTTATATTATGATAAAAAAAACCTGTGAATATTTATTTGCATATTATCCTTCCTATAATATTATTATATATGTATTATTAATAACAAAAACATTATTAAAAAGTGTTCATTCATATATAATTATTATTATAAAAATATTATAAAATATGTTTTTATATTATGATCAAAAACATTTATATATATTTATTTGTATATTATCCTTCCTATAATATTATTATATATGTATTATTCATAACAAAAACATTATTAAAAAGTGTTCATTTATATATTATTATAATTATAAAAATATTATAAAATATGTATTTATATTATGATCAAAAACATTTATATATATTTATTTGTATATTATCCTTCCTATAATATTATTATATATGTATTATTCATAACAAAAACATTATTAAAAAGTGTTCATTCATATATAATTTTAATTATAAAAAAACTTTAAACTATGTATTTATATTATGATCAAAAAACCTGTCAATATTTATTTGCATATTATCGTTTCTATAATATTATTATATTTGTATTATTAATTACAAAAACATTACTAAAAAGTGTTCATTCATATATAATTATTATTATAAAAAACTTTAAAATATGTATTTATATTATGATAAAAAAAACCTGTGAATATTTATTTGCATATTATCCTTCCTATAATATTATTATATATGTATTATTAATAACAAAAACATTATTAAAAAGTGTTCATTCATATATAATTATTATTATAAAAATATTATAAAATATGTTTTTATATTATGATCAAAAACATTTATATATATTTATTTGTATATTATCCTTCCTATAATATTATTATATATGTATTATTCATAACAAAAACATTATTAAAAAGTGTTCATTTATATATTATTATAATTATAAAAATATTATAAAATATGTATTTATATTATGATCAAAAACATTTATATATATTTATTTGTATATTATCCTTCCTATAATATTATTATATATGTATTATTAATAACAAAAACATTATTAAAAAGTGTTCATTCATATATAATTATTATTATAAAAATATTATAAAATATGTATTTATATTATGATCAAAAACATTTATATATATTTATTTGTATATTATCCTTCCTATAATATTATTATATATGTATTATTCATAACAAAAACATTATTAAAAAGTGTTCATTCATATATAATTATAATTATAAAAAAACTTTAAACTATGTATTTATATTATGATCAAAAAAACCTGTCAATATTTATTTGCATATTATCGTTTCTATAATATTATTATATTTGTATTATTAATTACAAAAACATTACTAAAAAGTGTTCATTCATATATAATTATTATTATAAAAAAACTTTAAACTATGTATTTATATTATGATCAAAAAAACCTGTCAATATTTATTTGCATATTATCGTTTCTATAATATTATTATATTTGTATTATTAATTACAAAAACATTACTAAAAAGTGTTCATTCATACATTATTATTATTATAAAAAACTTTAAAATATGTATTTATATTATGATAAAAAAACCTGTGAATATTTATTTGCATATTATCCTTCCTATAATATTATTATATATGTATTATTAATAACAAAAACATTATTAAAAAGTGTTCATTCATATATAATTATTATTATAAAAATATTATAAAATATGTATTTATATTATGATCAAAAACATTTTTATATATTTATTTGTATATTATCCTTCCTATAATATTATTATATATGTATTATTCATAACAAAAACATCATTAAAAAGTGTTCATTTATATATAATTATTTTTATATAAAAATTATAAAATATGTATTTATATTATGATAAAAAAAACCTGTAATATTTAATTGCATATTATCCTTACTATAATATTAATATATATGTATTATTATTATTAAAAACATTATTAAAAAGTGGTCATTCATATATAATTATAATTATAAAAATATTATAAAATATGTATTTATATTATGATCAAAAACATTTTTATATATTTATTTGTATATTATCCTTCCTATAATATTATTATATATGTATTATTCATAACAAAAACATTATTAAAAAGTGTTCATTCATATATAATTATAATTATAAAAAAACTTTAAACTATGTATTTATATTATGATCAAAAAAACCTGTCAATATTTATTTGCATATTATTGTTTCTTTAATATTATTATATTTGTATTATTAATTACAAAAACATTACTAAAAAGTGTTCATTCATATATAATTATTATTATAAAAAGATTTAAAATATGTATTTATATTATGATAAAAAAAACCTGTCAATATTTAATTGCATATTATCCTTCCTATAATATTAATATATATGTATTATTATTATTAAAAACATTATTAAAAAG
This sequence comes from Macrosteles quadrilineatus, assembly GCF_028750875.1. Lineage (NCBI taxonomy): Eukaryota > Metazoa > Arthropoda > Insecta > Hemiptera > Cicadellidae > Macrosteles > Macrosteles quadrilineatus. The sequence continues at coordinate 57,248 of NW_026543002.1, read as the reverse complement.
TGTTCATTCATATATAATTATAATTATAAAAAATATTATAAAATATGTATTTATATTATGATCAAAAACATTTATATATATTTATTTGTATATTATCCTTCCTATAATATTATTATATATGTATTATTAATAACAAAAACATCATTAAAAAGTGTTCATTCATATGTAATTATTATTATAAAAATATTATAAAATATGTATTTATATTATGATCAAAAACATTTATATATATTTATTTGTATATTATCCTTCCTATAATATTATTATATATGTATTATTAAAAACAAAAACATTATTAAAAAGTGTTCATTCATATATAATTATAATTATAAAAATATTATAAAATATGTATTTATATTATGATCAAAAACATTTATATATATTTATTTGTATATTATCCTTCCTATAATATTATTATATATGTATTATTAATAACAAAAACATTATTAAAAAGTGTTCATTCATATATAATTATTATTATAAAAATATTATAAAATATGTTTTTATATTATGATTAAAAACATTTATATATATTTATTTGTATATTATCCTTCCTATAATATTATTATATATGGATTATTAATAACAAAAACATTATTAAAAAGTGTTCATTCATATATTATTATTATTATAAAAATATTATAAAATATGTATTTATATTATCATCAAAAACATTTATATATATTTATTTGTATATTATCCTTTCTATAATATTATTATATATGTATTATTCATAACAAAAACATTATTAAAAAGTGTTCATTCATATATAATTATAATTATAAAAAAACTTTAAACTATGTATTTATATTATGATCAAAAAACCTGTCCATATTTATTTGCATATTATCGTTTCTATAATATTATTATATTTGTATTATTAATTACAAAAACATTACTAAAAAGTGTTCATTCATATATAATTATTATTATAAAAAAACTTTAAACTATGTATTTATATTATGTTCAAAAAACCCTGTCAATATCTATTTGCATATTATCGTTTCTATAATATTATTATATTTGTATTATTAATTACAAAAACATTACTAAAAAGTGTTCATTCATATATAATTATTATTATAAAAATATTATAAAATATGTATTTATATTATGATCAAAAACATTTATATATATTTATTTGTATATTATCCTTCCTATAATATTATTATATATGTATTATTAATAACAAAAACATTATTCAAAAGTGTTCATTCATATAAAATTATTATTATAAAAATATTATAAAATATGTATTTATATTATGATCAAAAACATTTATATATATTTATTTGTATATTATCCTTCCTATAATATTATTATATAGGTATTATTCATAACAAAAACATTATTAAAAAGTGTTCATTCATATATAATTATTATTATAAAAATATTATAAAATATGTATTTATATTATGATCAAAAACATTTATATATATTTATTTGTATATTATCCTTCCTATAATATTATTATATATGTATTATTAATAACAAAAACATTATTAAAAAGTGTTCATTCATATATAATTATTATTATAAAAATATTATAAAATATGTTTTTATATTATGATTAAAAACATTTATATATATTTATTTGTATATTATCCTTCCTATAATATTATTATATATGGATTATTAATAACAAAAACATTATTAAAAAGTGTTCATTCATATATTATTATTATTATAAAAATATTATAAAATATGTATTTATATTATGATCAAAAACATTTATATATATTTATTTGTATATTATCCTTTCTATAATATTATTATATATGTATTATTCATAACAAAAACATTATTAAAAAGTGTTCATTCATATATAATTATAATTATAAAAAAACTTTAAACTATGTATTTATATTATGATCAAAAAACCTGTCAATATTTATTTGCATATTATCGTTTCTATAATATTATTATATTTGTATTATTAATTACAAAAACATTACTAAAAAGTGTTCATTCATATATAATTATTATTATAAAAAACTTTAAAATATGTATTTATATTATGATAAAAAAAACCTGTGAATATTTATTTGCATATTATCCTTCCTATAATATTATTATATATGTATTATTAATAACAAAAACATTATTAAAAAGTGTTCATTCATATATAATTATTATTATAAAAATATTATAAAATATGTTTTTATATTATGATCAAAAACATTTATATATATTTATTTGTATATTATCCTTCCTATAATATTATTATATATGTATTATTCATAACAAAAACATTATTAAAAAGTGTTCATTTATATATTATTATAATTATAAAAATATTATAAAATATGTATTTATATTATGATCAAAAACATTTATATATATTTATTTGTATATTATCCTTCCTATAATATTATTATATATGTATTATTCATAACAAAAACATTATTAAAAAGTGTTCATTCATATATAATTATAATTATAAAAAAACTTTAAACTATGTATTTATATTATGATCAAAAAACCTGTCAATATTTATTTGCATATTATCGTTTCTATAATATTATTATATTTGTATTATTAATTACAAAAACATTACTAAAAAGTGTTCATTCATATATAATTATTATTATAAAAAACTTTAAAATATGTATTTATATTATGATAAAAAAAACCTGTGAATATTTATTTGCATATTATCCTTCCTATAATATTATTATATATGTATTATTAATAACAAAAACATTATTAAAAAGTGTTCATTCATATATAATTATTATTATAAAAATATTATAAAATATGTTTTTATATTATGATCAAAAACATTTATATATATTTATTTGTATATTATCCTTCCTATAATATTATTATATATGTATTATTCATAACAAAAACATTATTAAAAAGTGTTCATTTATATATTATTATAATTATAAAAATATTATAAAATATGTATTTATATTATGATCAAAAACATTTATATATATTTATTTGTATATTATCCTTCCTATAATATTATTATATATGTATTATTAATAACAAAAACATTATTAAAAAGTGTTCATTCATATATAATTATTATTATAAAAATTGTAACGAGTCAAATGGGTAGGGGGGTAAAAATATAACGATCTAGACCACGAACATTAAACAGCTAAACATAAGCTGTTGAGTAAGCCTAGTCGCGACACTAAACTGACGTCGTACCTAACCTCCAATTCCAAGACCGCAGACGACGTTGGTGTCAGTTTGGTTGTTTGGCTGTTCGACTGCATCTGAGGCCGGGCTACGGGAGAGAATATGAGCAGCGAGGTCGCCTTTGAGCGGTACGCGGCTGTAAGCCTGTTAAAGCTACCATGCGCCTGCCTTCGCTGCCAGTTTTTTTTGTTTCGGTAACTCGTTGACCAATCAGGAATCGTTTTAACTTTCGTCTCGATTCTGAGACGAAGGTGAAGTAAGAAGAAGTTTTGTGAAGTTTTTCGTCATTGGTAATCCCGGCTTTTCGTAAGTTTGTTTCGTTTTTGGTTCGCTCTCGAAAATTCGTGCAAGTTTAAGTTCGTATCGCAAGCTCTGAAAGCTTAAGTTCGTACGTATTGTTTCGTAGTGAATATTTTGATATAATTTCGTCATCGGGTAAGTTTTGTAACTAACTTACAGATTATTGTATATTATTTGACCAGTTTTCGTGTACTTAACTTGGTTGAACTTGAAGGCTAGGCCTGATTCGCAGACCTAGTCATACGCCTTAACCAACAATTTGAGTAAAGTACTGCAGTTGGTGAAATATATTTTCAATTACGTTTCATAATCCGTCTTGGGACTTTCTTTTTTTAATTCTGAAAACCCCTTTTTTAAAGTTCCCCAGACGTACCAAAGTCTGTTCCAGCAGACAGGTTTCTGCTGGACAAGTTCTGTCGAAGTTGGTCTAAGTTGAACACGTGAGGAAGTTAAAGTTTTAGTTTCTCGTTTTTGGCTCAAGGAGCAGTTTCACCTTTTTAGTTTCGTTTTTTTTGTTCGTTCCTCACCTGGACCACTTAGGCTAACTTGTTTCCTTATCATTTTAGTAAATTCAGACTCTGTGGGAGTTAGGCTAGGTTAGGCCTATCTTGTACTAACCTTGTTTGTTTCAGGGTGACGACGTAACTCCGTAGGTAAGCGGAGTGCCTACTTAGCTTACTTGTTGATTTGTTAAGTTAGCTAGTAGTGTGTCATTTAGATATTTGCCCACAGAGTCAAGTCAAAATTATTTATTTCCCCACAAGCCCTAGGCTAGAGTGGTGATTTCGAGTAGGGTGTTTAGTAACCCGCAACGTTCGTCTCGAGCTCTGACAACCAGGGCTATCAAAGTTAGGCTATCCGAATCACTATCGACTCCTGGGAAACTCCCCGCGACCAGACTAGGGCGAATCCTGGGATCTCGTTTTCTTACCGGTGGCGTAATTTACCTCTTGTCGTCCGCCAGGAAAATTACGTCACATAAATGGCGCCCGAAGCAGTTGGACCAGTGATTGGATAGTCTGATAGTACTTGGTGAGCTCAAGCTAAGATCGCGGTAGCAGCTGACGTCGAGTTGTAAGATTTTAGCCTACGTTAACCGCTCTAGCCTATCAAGTGTTTGCCTAGGCCTACTGTTATTTTTTATTCTACGTTACCGTTCTAGCCTAGCATTTCTAGTTTAGTAGGTAGCTTAGGCCTACATATTTTCTAGTTTCGTCGTTGTAGCCTATTGCTAGCCTAAGCCTATTGGTGTTTAGCGTTAAATATTTTAGCCTATTTGTGTGATAGCCTATTTATTTTAGGTAAAACGTTTACTTTATAGTAGCCTATTGCATTTTAGCCTTTTTATTATTGGATTTTGGAGCAGTTTGGACTTGGTCCTATTTTAACAAATTTTCTGGGTTTTGAGTACCTAGTTGGGACTTAGGCTATAAAAAAAAAAAAAAAAAAAAAATTTTTTTTTTTAAAGTTGTCTTGTTTGGACTTATTTAGTGCTGTTTAACGTTAGGCCTGAATTTAAATAGGCCTATTGTGGATTTTCATAATTGTTAATCAATTTCAGCCTTTTAAACTATTTTTGCAATTTGTTTGTCTTGTTGTGCACTAATACTTTGCAGCTATGCCTAACTCACTCCCTGAAATTTTGACAACGACGCCAGGAGTTCTAACCATGGCTGGGGCCGTGGTGACTACGTCATCGGTTATCCCTACCTGCTCGTGTGCATCAACAGTTACTACTACGTCAACGGTGTACACACGACCGGTGACCTCGACCGGCTATACCGCTCCGCTCTACCCAACGGATGATCCACGTGTCGGCTGGATACATGAGCTGTCAAAGCAACAGTTGATGGTGGAGATGGCGCGACACCAATTGCCATCACATGGTACACTGGCGGAACTGCGCAAACGTCTCTGCGCATACTGGCGGAGCAACGCTGGCACATCGTCTTCTCCAACCTCCCAGGAGGAGGTGTTTACGACTGGCCAGGTGTTAGATAACCAGGCCCGGAGTTCGATGCAGGAGCCTACTCCACGCCCATCGCCTTTCGACTACCGAACGGGGTCAATGCCTCAGCCTACTGCGTGGAGACCACCCGGTACCTATGGACTCGTAGGCCTACCCCCTGCTACGTTCCAGCGTCAGAGCCCACCTGCTGCGGTCACCTCGGCATCACATGAACCCTCACTCGCAGGACTGGAGAACTTGACTGACGCTCGACATGCCTTCGACTTCGCTCCGAGGTCTTCGCTCCCGGAAAATTCTGATGCCGATCCGGTACGTCACACTTTGGACCGCATGCGGCAGATGCTCGGCCTATCGCCCAATGCTGACATGCGCAGCCTAGAGCACACGTTAGCCGAGGTGTTGAACCTCGAACAGCGGGGCTCACGACGTGAGGAGGACTACGCCGAGCTTCCAGTCCACGGGATCGACCCGCTAACCTCCCGATACACAGTCCCGTCTCGGCCAAGGGATGGATATGGAGGTGTCCGGTCTTCGTATGTCCTACGGAGTGATGACCGACCTGATGACGTTGCTAAAACGTCGTCCGCCCTCTGTGACAAGGTCCGGAAGTGGAACTTGCGCTTCGACGGCAGACGAGATGCGGTTTCGTTTCTGGAGCGTCTAGAGGAGCTGCGCGAGGCCTACTCTCTGTCGCCAGAGGACGTTTTGAAGGCTTTGCCTTCGCTTCTACATGGCCAAGCTCTCCTCTGGTACAGGAACAACAAAATGATGTGGCGTTCCTTCCTCGACTTTAGGCGGGCATTCGAGGTCCAGTTCTTCCCTGCTGGCTATCATCGCCACTTGGATGACGAGATACGGAAGCGCACTCAGGGTGAAACAGAGGCATTTAAAGATTTTGTGATTGCCCTGACAACCCTGATCCGACGGAGCGGCACTTTCTCTAACCAGGAAACTATCGACCTGGTGTACTTGAACATGAGGCCGGAATACAAGTTCATGATACGACGTCATGACTTTGTCACGCTACCCGACCTCATCGAGCGAGCCGACGAATACGAGGAGCTGCTACGGGAGCGTAAGCTGTTCCGCCCTCCCCCTCCGGTCGCTCAAGCATTGGTGCCTGAGACGGCCTACACGCCCAGGCGTCGAATGGACCGTTTCGTCGATGTTGCGGTGATGGAATATCCAGAGCCAGACCGTAAACCGCAACCTACCTCGCCAAAGACCGGCCGCACTGGTGATTACCCTGCAAGGAGTGGGGGTAACCAGCCAAAGCATACGATAGCCACCGTTCCTAATAATAGAAACCGGGGCCTACCGTCTACGAGCCCATCCAGATCACCGAGTAACCGCAACCCTCCAGTCTGCTGGAATTGTGATGCACGTGGGCATGTCTTCCGAGATTGCGATCGGCCGAAGGTGTTGCGGTGCTACTACTGCAAACAAGTCGGAGTGGCCACTACGAGCTGCGGTTGTCGCGCGGGAAACGCCAGACGGACTCAGGCCGCCGGAGGTCGCCTGAGCCCACGCCCCGTAGCTACACTACCTCCGAAGAATGGAGCTCATGGCTCCAGTACATAACGGCCTTCACTGAATCGGGTTCAGGCATAGTGAGGTCACTTGAGCCCGCAGCGCAGCCGCCTACGACCTCTACCGAGCTCAATTACGTGAGCACCTCGTATGTGTCGGCTGGAAAATCATCTGAGTCAACCGACATCCGACCTTTTATCGACACCTTGCTCCTTGGAAAGAGATTCCAAGCTCTGTTGGATACCGGAGCAGTTGTAAACCTCGTCGGGGATGAGGTTGTTCGTCACTTCGACGAGTGTGGGGTAAAACCTGAGATATCTTCGGCGGACCTGAGGATGGCTGATGGTACACGTTGTCGGATTGAGACGAAGTACCACATCCCGGTCCAGATCTTAGGTGAAAACCTCATACTCGGAGCCTATTTTGTGCCTGGGCTCACCACGGACGTCGTATTGGGTATGAGGTGTATTCGAAACCTTAACCTCATACGAATCAACGTCAACCACGATGGCACTTTCGACACGACCACGACTCTTCCTTGTGCGACGGGCACACTGGAACCGCTGACGTCAAAGGAAGAACGACATCTCCAGAATTTTCTCGAGAAAGAACTTCCTCTCTTCGATGCTGTTGCGGGACCCACGGCGTTGACTGAGCATGTCATCCGGCTCAAACCAAACGCAGTCCCGATCAAACAGCGCCACTACCCTCGTAACCCTGCAATGCAAGCGGTCATCAACGATGAAGTAGCTACCATGTTGAAGGATGACGTAATCGAACCATCCGAGAGTCCATGGAGCTCTCCGATCGTGTTGATCCGGAAGTCGACTGGGAAATACCGCTTTTGCATCGACATGCGCAGGGTGAACGACTCCTCGATCAAGGACGCCTATCCTCTGCCTAGGATTAACGCCATCCTTGAGAAGCTCAGGCAGGCCAAGTTTATTAGTACCTTGGACCTGAAGCAAGGCTACTGGCAAGTGCCATTGGCCGTCGACAGTCGCCCCGTGACCGCCTTCACTGTGCCAGGCCTAGGCCTTTTTCAGTTCAAGGTCATGCCGTTTGGCCTACACTCTGCCGGTGCCACCTTCCAGCGCCTTCTGGATAGAGTCATCGGGCCTGAGCTGGAGCCGAAGGTCTTCGCGTACCTTGATGACCTTGTGGTAGTGTCGACGTCTTTCGAGGAACATCTAGAACTTCTAGGGGTTGTTTTTCGCCGCCTACGCGAGGCGGGCCTTCGTTTAAACCCCGAGAAGTGTCACTTCGCCCGTAGGGAGCTGAAGTATTTGGGACACATCGTGAGCCAAGATGGAATTGCCACGGATCCTGAGAAGGTCCGCGCCATTCAGGATTTCCCCGCACCCACGAACGTCAAGGGACTTCGCAGTTTCCTAGGCCTTGCGTCGTGGTATCGGCGATTCGTCGAGAAGTTCGCTTCAGTAACCATTCCGCTTCGAGGTTTGCTGAAGAAGAACGCCAAGTGGCTCTGGGGACCCGAACAAACTAAGGCATTCGAAGCTCTGAAGCACGCCTTGGTGACGGCCCCGATTCTCGCCTGTCCCGACTTCAGCCAACCCTTCGTGCTCCAGGTCGACGCCTCGAATTATGGCCTGGGAGCAGCGCTAACTCAGAGTGTAAACGGCCGGGAAGTGGTCGTTGCGTATGCCAGTAGGCTACTCTCTGAGGCCGAACAGAACTACACAACTACCGAGAAGGAGTGTCTCGCTCTCGTGTGGGCTGTTCGGAAATTCAAGGCTTATCTCGAAGGCTACCACTTCATTGCGATAACCGACCATGTCGCCCTAAAATGGCTGCTTAAGCTCAGTGAGCCTAGTGGGCGCCTGGCTCGGTGGGTTATGGAGTTGCAGCAATTCGACTTCGAGATAAGGTACCGCAAGGGGACCTCGAACCGAGTGGCAGACGCCCTGTCTCGTCAGCCAGTTCCTGAAGTGCCCAGCCCGTCTGGTGAACCCGATCAACCTACGTTTGAGGTCGGAGTTTTAACCAGACGCGCTGCAAGGGAACAGTTGCGGTTACGACGCCTAACCGAGGTTGAAGGTGACGAACTTTCACTCGGTGATGATCCGGCGGGTGACGTTATCGACGACGAAGCTCCTGGTCCTACCCAGCAGGAGACTGACGACCCATCATCTGACGTGGACAACGATGGTAACCCGCCGGGCAGCCACGGTGCTTGGTATGACCGCCTTCGCAATCTGGTCAGCAAACACCCTCGGCGATACTCGAGATACCAGCTTCGCGACGGTAAGCTGTACCGTGCTGTCTTGAGGAAGGATCGACCTACGACATGGAGGGTGTGTGTGCCAAGCGACCAAGTATCCGTGGTGCTGCACGAAAACCACGACACGGCTACGGCAGGACATCTTGGGGTGAAGAAGACGTTAGCCCGAGTTGGTGGGGAGTACTTCTGGCCTAACTGGCGTCGTGAGGTGAAGGCCTATGTACGGTCTTGCGCCCAATGCCAGGCCTATAAAGTACCCCAAACGAAACCAGCTGGGAAGATGTACTTCCGACAACCCCAAGGACCGTGGTACGCAGTGTCTGCTGACCTAGTAGGCCCATTGCCTAGATCACAACGGGGTCAGCGATTTCTGCTCGTGGTGCAGGATACCTTCAGCAAATGGACGGAACTCGCCTCCATTGCGTCTGCAACCGCGAAGAATGTGGTGACGAAGCTGAAGGCTATCCTTCTTCGACATGGAGCTCCGGATGTGTTGATTACGGACAACGGCACGCAGTTCGTCGGTAAACTGGTTCGAGAACTGGCTGCTGAGTGGGGCATCACGCTACAGACAACGGCCCCCTACAGCCCGCAGTCGAACCCAGTCGAGAGGCAGAACCGGGTGGTGAAGACTATGATTGCGCAGTTCGTGAAAGGCAACCATAGGTCTTGGGACAACCACCTGGTGGAGTTTCAGTACGCCCTCAACACAGCTGTCCACGACTCTACTGGATTCACTCCTGCGATGCTGTGTTTTGGACGCGAACTGAAGCCTCCCTGTGCCGTCCGTGGCCTTTCGTTTGAGGTGTCCGAAACTCCCCAAGGTCCCTCGTTAAGTGAGACCCATCACAAACGACTGGAGGACTTTCAGCGTCTGATCGCGCAGACACGCAATAACCTCAAGGCCGCCTACGAAAGGCGATCAACATATTATAACCTCCGTCGCAGGGAGGTGACGCACGAAGTCGGCGCGCAGGTGATGAGAAGACTCCACGTCCTGTCTTCTGCCGCTGACGCCATCGTAGGGAAATTAGCACCAAAATATCATGGCCCCTGCATTGTGGTCGGTCGTCGAGGTACTAATCTCTACGAGGTACGAGACGAGGATTCTGCTGCGGTACACGTCGTGCACGTGAAAGACTTGAAACCTTTCTGTGCACGTGACTAATATGCAAGGATCCCGCAACCGCAGCAACGTATTGCGATCCGTTTGTTCATCAGTCCGTTCGGCCACGTCAAGCAGCCATAGATAACCCTCGTCTGGGGGGTGACGTATCATCGTGAGCAGCTCTTAACCGCGCGTCCGAGACTCCGAGCCTGCCGTGCTACCCTACCTTTGTCAACCCCCCCCCCATCTTCGGTTTTCCTTCGCCCCGAGTCGTTTTCGTTTAGACCTCTGAGGCAACCCGGCTTCGTTAGCTTTTCTTCGTCAACACCCTGGAGCAGCCGGACTAACGGGGTCCGGCATCAGCTTCTGTCAACTTTTCTTGCCCACGATCCTACTGATGTGTCACCTGCAGGAAAGCTCAACAGCTTTTTTTTCTTTTTCTCGTTTTTCTTTTTTTTTCGTTCCGAAGTGTGGAGGGGGTGTAACGAGTCAAATGGGTAGGGGGGTAAAAATATAACGATCTAGACCACGAACATTAAACAGCTAAACATAAGCTGTTGAGTAAGCCTAGTCGCGACACTAAACTGACGTCGTACCTAACCTCCAATTCCAAGACCGCAGACGACGTTGGTGTCAGTTTGGTTGTTTGGCTGTTCGACTGCATCTGAGGCCGGGCTACGGGAGAGAATATGAGCAGCGAGGTCGCCTTTGAGCGGTACGCGGCTGTAAGCCTGTTAAAGCTACCATGCGCCTGCCTTCGCTGCCAGTTTTTTTTGTTTCGGTAACTCGTTGACCAATCAGGAATCGTTTTAACTTTCGTCTCGATTCTGAGACGAAGGTGAAGTAAGAAGAAGTTTTGTGAAGTTTTTCGTCATTGGTAATCCCGGCTTTTCGTAAGTTTGTTTCGTTTTTGGTTCGCTCTCGAAAATTCGTGCAAGTTTAAGTTCGTATCGCAAGCTCTGAAAGCTTAAGTTCGTACGTATTGTTTCGTAGTGAATATTTTGATATAATTTCGTCATCGGGTAAGTTTTGTAACTAACTTACAGATTATTGTATATTATTTGACCAGTTTTCGTGTACTTAACTTGGTTGAACTTGAAGGCTAGGCCTGATTCGCAGACCTAGTCATACGCCTTAACCAACAATTTGAGTAAAGTACTGCAGTTGGTGAAATATATTTTCAATTACGTTTCATAATCCGTCTTGGGACTTTCTTTTTTTAATTCTGAAAACCCCTTTTTTAAAGTTCCCCAGACGTACCAAAGTCTGTTCCAGCAGACAGGTTTCTGCTGGACAAGTTCTGTCGAAGTTGGTCTAAGTTGAACACGTGAGGAAGTTAAAGTTTTAGTTTCTCGTTTTTGGCTCAAGGAGCAGTTTCACCTTTTTAGTTTCGTTTTTTTTGTTCGTTCCTCACCTGGACCACTTAGGCTAACTTGTTTCCTTATCATTTTAGTAAATTCAGACTCTGTGGGAGTTAGGCTAGGTTAGGCCTATCTTGTACTAACCTTGTTTGTTTCAGGGTGACGACGTAACTCCGTAGGTAAGCGGAGTGCCTACTTAGCTTACTTGTTGATTTGTTAAGTTAGCTAGTAGTGTGTCATTTAGATATTTGCCCACAGAGTCAAGTCAAAATTATTTATTTCCCCACAAGCCCTAGGCTAGAGTGGTGATTTCGAGTAGGGTGTTTAGTAACCCGCAACGTTCGTCTCGAGCTCTGACAACCAGGGCTATCAAAGTTAGGCTATCCGAATCACTATCGACTCCTGGGAAACTCCCCGCGACCAGACTAGGGCGAATCCTGGGATCTCGTTTTCTTACCGGTGGCGTAATTTACCTCTTGTCGTCCGCCAGGAAAATTACGTCACAAAATATTATAAAATATGTATTTATATTATGATCAAAAACATTTATATATATTTATTTGTATATTATCCTTCCTATAATATTATTATATATGTATTATTCATAACAAAAACATTATTAAAAAGTGTTCATTCATATATAATTATAATTATAAAAAAACTTTAAACTATGTATTTATATTATGATCAAAAAAACCTGTCAATATTTATTTGCATATTATCGTTTCTATAATATTATTATATTTGTATTATTAACCCTGGAACTGCCAATTAAATTTCTTCAAATGCCAACACTTTTTTCAGCAATTAACATACATTTTTTTAAAAATTCGTAAAAAATATTATTTGTATGACTTAAGTAATGTATTATACATCATTTTATTCAGAAAATAACAAGGAATACAATGGTAAAATTTATTTTGTAAAATAACAAAAAAAAATTTTTACACACCATATTTTTTTATACACAAATTTTATAAAAAAATCATTTCCGCATTTTATGTCTCATGTCCAATACACATCAGAAATGCCACAAGAATTCCAAAATATACATTTTGTTGCAAATTTTATCTAGTTTTTAGAAATAAATTTTGTTTACTGAAAAAGTAATATATTATTCATAAAATTTGAGATTTTTCACATGATGTGCTCGGTGAAAATTCTGCGCGAACCAGACATATGGGAAACATATGTGTCTAGAATTATTATAAGTCATGAAATACAGCACTAGTCAGTTCTAATGTGCTACTAAACAATGTAATTCAACAAAAATCTAAACTAAACATAATTTGAAAAGCATACCTGCTAATTTTTGGACTATGTATCCACGGTAACGATAAACTCCAAGAAGATAAATGTTCACAAACAGTCACATAACAATAATAAACCAAAATTATAATTCACTTTCTTATTTGAAATAGCCTACTCAGGCATAAACACAAAAGTAATAAAGTAAAACACTCAAGATTTGATTGTCAATAGCAATATTTTTACAAGGAACTGCAAAAATTTGGCCGAAGGCAACTTGGCCAGAAGAGGGCGATTGTTGTTCCTGACTTTAGTCAGAGTCACTTTCATTTTCTGTGGCTGGTCTCTTTTTTTTTGACTTTAGTGGCCTGTAAAAGTGTTCCAACCTCCCAAAGCACTGTGGGTGAACACCAACATTACACCCAGGGCACCTCCAGCTGCTTTTTTTTCCGCAGACGGGACAGACTCTCCTTTGATTCGATGGAAACTGCACTAGATTGTGTTCCAACGGATTTACTTGAACAGGTTCTGCAGGTGGTTGTTGCCTGACAAGTGTTTCAACAATATCCACCATGAATCTTTTCCTTGAAAGAGGGTGATCTGTGTTCCTGGAGTATAAAATGTAGGCGTTTAGCATGGCCATGTCCATTAGGTTGAAGAATATCTTTCGCCAATACTTGCGAGTTGGCCTGGTACATGAGTGATGATATATGGATTTATCTTTTTGATCCACACCCCCCATAGATAGATTATACTTGTGAATAACTAGGGGTTTCACAGCTTGTAGCCCACTGCGACTAACTATATTTCTATCCTCCGCATGGCAAGCAGTTGTTATAAGATAAACGGGTTTCCTCTTCTTTTTTTGCTTATAGCCGACGAGCAACACCTTTCCTTTCCTGAAATAAACAGTTTGACCTGCCTCATATTGTGTTCCTACCACTGCTCGGGATAAATCTTTAGACTTCTTGTTTACTGTACCAGTTAGATATGTGTCGTTGCGTAACAAAGCTTCGGCTAGGGGTAGCTTAGTGTAAAAGTTATCTGTAAAGACATGATGATGTTTCCCCAACAATCGAGTCTGATTCATCATCTCAAATATAACTTTTTGAGTGAATGGATCATCTCCATCACTCAAAAAGTCTTTACCACTATAAAGGGCAGTATGGAGCAAATAACCGGTAGCACTGTCACATATTTCAAATTTTTTAATTCCAAAGCGCGCATGTCTCTTGTTAGGCATATATTGTATAAATATTGTCCGATTCTTCATTCCTATCATACTTTCATCGATTGCTAGGTTCTGGGAAGGGACAAAATGTCTTTTGAAAGCATCATTCAAGTGATCTAGGAGTTTCCTTATTTTCTGCCAAGGATCATAACCCGGTTCTCCTTTAGCGATAAAAGGCTCTGAAGTGAGATGAAACATTGACGATATAGCCTGGAAACGGTTTCTTGACATAATTTCAGGGAAAAATGGAACTCTCTGGCTGAAAGATTGGTCCCAATAGTCAATAAGATTTTTTTTTCCAATTAGGCCCATATTTATCACCAGCGCTATATACTTCTTCATTTCACTGTATGTTACGTCAACCCAGTGTCGTAACCGTGACTGTCCCCTCAATTCCCCCGACAATCTCCTTCGAGTTACTTCTCTGGATGCATATGCATTGGTTTCAGTTGTGAATAACATCCAGATTGCGTAGGGGAAAAACAAATTGAAGTAAGCAATTGGCTTGCTGTTGCGGGGTGGACAGTCTCTAATCCCAGTATTTCTCACAGTAAACTTAGTTTCTATATCCTCCCCTTCAGGTTCTGGGGGGTAGACCCTTGTCCAAATAGGCCTAGTAATATTTGGAATTGGGGGTATTCCTAGCCTAGCTGCTGCATCCCCTCCAGGACCAGGAGGTGGAGCAGGTGGACCCAAACCTACGGTTGGTACATCTAGGCCTACGTCTAAATCTGTTACTTCTCTTTGACTGGTATCTAATTCACTGCTATGTGGGACATAGTCATCTTCTGATCCAGAGGAGAAGTCTGTAAGACTATGTTCAGGTGTCAAACCATAAATGTCTACATCAAGATCTGATTCATCACCTGTCTCATCACAAGGCTGACTCACTGATGGGCTTGCCCCTAGGCCTACCGGCACACCGACTGATTCTTCTGATTCCACTGGCTCAACTTCAGAATCAATATTATCATTAGTTTCACTAAGATCGTTCATCAATAATTCACGTAAATCACTGGATCGTCCTGCATAATTTTCCATTGTAAAAATATCAAGTTTGTAATCCAACAAAACAAACTAACCCCCACACATAATGTCACTTCAAAGTCCACTTTGTTCGCTAAATATTCACAAATAACAATGGAAACTACTAAAACACTCTTTGAATATAACTAAACGAGTTTATCAATAAGTACAAACAACTTTTTAATCCGAAAAACACGCAAAAACAACGAAATAAATACGAGATAACCGACCGTGTTTACAGACGACATCACTACTGCATAGAAACAACAAACACTTTGATCAACATATGTTAGCAGGCCCGCCAATACAATAAAACGTAAAAACTGTCATATTAGCAGGCAGCCAACCTCTTTGGCTTTACATTGATGCATAAAATACTTCGTTCCGATGAGTAGAAGCTTATATATATGAAAAATACTGGATCGGTCATTTTGTGACCGATGGCACTACGGAACGGACCCTGTCGGTCATAAAATGACCGATCGGCAGTTCCAGGGTTAATTACAAAAACATTACTAAAAAGTTTTCATTCATATATAATTATTATTATAAAAAAACTTTAAACTATGTATTTATATTATGATCAAAAAAACCTGTCAATATTTATTTGCATATTATCGTTTCTATAATATTATTATATTTGTATTATTAATTACAAAAACATTACTAAAAAGTGTTCATTCATACATTATTATTATTATAAAAAACTTTAAAATATGTATTTATATTATGATAAAAAAACCTGTGAATATTTATTTGCATATTATCCTTCCTATAATATTATTATATATGTATTATTAATAACAAAAACATTATTAAAAAGTGTTCATTCATATATAATAATTATTATAAAAATATTATAAAATATGTATTTATATTATGATCAAAAACATTTTTATATATTTATTTGTATATTATCCTTCCTATAATATTATTATATATGTATTATTCATAACAAAAACATCATTAAAAAGTGTTCATTCATATATAATTATTTTTATATAAAAATTATAAAATATGTATTTATATTATGATAAAAAAAACCTGTCAATATTTAATTGCATATTATCCTTACTATAATATTAATATATATGTATTATTATTATTAAAAACATTATTAAAAAGTGGTCATTCATATATAATTATAATTATAAAAATATTATAAAATATGTATTTATATTATGATCAAAAACATTTTTATATATTTATTTGTATATTATCCTTCCTATAATATTATTATATATGTATTATTCATAACAAAAACATTATTAAAAAGTGTTCATTCATATATAATTATAATTATAAAAAAACTTTAAACTATGTATTTATATTATGATCAAAAAAACCTGTTAATATTTATTTGCATATTATCGTTTCTTTAATATTATTATATTTGTATTATTAATTACAAAAACATTACTAAAAAGTGTTCATTCATATATAATTATTATTATAAAAAGATTTAAAATATGTATTTATATTATGATAAAAAAAACCTGTCAATATTTAATTGCATATTATTTTTCCTATAATATTAATATATATGTATTATTATTATTAAAAACATTATTAAAAAGTGTTCATTCATATATAATTATAATTATAAAAAATATTATAAAATATGTATTTATATTATGATCAAAAACATTTATATATATTTATTTGTATATTATCCTTCCTATAATATTATTATATATGTATTATTAATAACAAAAACATTATTAAAAAGTGTTCATTCATATATAATTATTATTATAAAAATATTATAAAATATGTTTTTATATTATGATTAAAAACATTTATATATATTTATTTGTATATTATCCTTCCTATAATATTAT
The DNA here is from genome assembly GCF_028750875.1 of Macrosteles quadrilineatus. Lineage (NCBI taxonomy): Eukaryota > Metazoa > Arthropoda > Insecta > Hemiptera > Cicadellidae > Macrosteles > Macrosteles quadrilineatus. The sequence goes on along the minus strand of NW_026543002.1, from coordinate 40,236 downwards.
TATATATGGATTATTAATAACAAAAACATTATTAAAAAGTGTTCATTCATATATTATTATTATTATAAAAATATTATAAAATATGTATTTATATTATGATCAAAAACATTTATATATATTTATTTGTATATTATCCTTTCTATAATATTATTATATATGTATTATTCATAACAAAAACATTATTAAAAAGTGTTCATTTATATATAATTATAATTATAAAAAAACTTTAAACTATGTATTTATATTATGATCAAAAAACCTGTCAATATTTATTTGCATATTATCGTTTCTATAATATTATTATATTTGTATTATTAATTACAAAAACATTACTAAAAAGTGTTCATTCATATATAATTATTATTATAAAAAAACTTTAAACTATGTATTTATATTATGTTCAAAAAAACCTGTCAATATCTATTTGCATATTATCGTTTCTATAATATTATTATATTTGTATTATTAATTACAAAAACATTACTAAAAAGTGTTCATTCATATATAATTATTATTATAAAAAACTTTAAAATATGTATTTATATTATGATAAAAAAAACCTGTCAATATTTAATTGCATATTATCCTTACTATTATATTAATATATATGTATTATTATTATTAAAAACATTATTAAAAAGTGTTCATTCATATATAATTATAATTATAAAAATATTATAAAATATGTATTTATATTATGATCAAAAACATTTTTATATATTTATTTGTATATTATTCTTCCTATAATATTATTATATATGTATTATTCATAACAAAAACATTATTAAAAAGTGTTCATTCATATATAATTATAATTATAAAAAAACTTTAAACTATGTATTTATATTATGATCAAAAAAACCTGTGAATATTTATTTTCATATTATCGTTTCTATAATATTATTATATTTGTATTATTAATTACAAAAACATTACTAAAAAGTGTTCATTCATATATTATTATTATTATAAAAATATTATAAAATATGTATTTATATTATGATCAAAAACATTTATATATATTTATTTGTATATTATCCTTCCTATAATATTATTATATATGTATTATTAATAACAAAAACATTATTCAAAAGTGTTCATTCATATAAAATTATTATTATAAAAATATTATAAAATATGTATTTATATTATGATCAAAAACATTTATATATATTTATTTGTATATTATCATTCCTATAATATTATTATATATGTATTATTAATAACAAAAACATCATTAAAAAGTGTTCATTCATATATAATTATTTTTATATAAAAATTTTAAAATATGTATTTATATTATGATAAAAAAAACCTGTCAATATTTAATTGCATATTATCCTTACTATAATATTAATATATATGTATTATTATTATTAAAAACATTATTAAAAAGTGTTCATTCATATATAATTATAATTATAAAAATATTATAAAATATGTATTTATATTATGATCAAAAACATTTATATATATTTATTTGTATATTATCCTTCCTATAATATTATTATATATTTATTATTCATAACAAAAACATTATTAAAAAGTGTTCATTCATATATAATTATTATTATAAAAATATTATAAAATATGTATTTATATTATGATCAAAAACATTTATATATATTTATTTGTATATTATCCTTCCTATAATATTATTATATATGTATTATTCATAACAAAAACATTATTAAAAAGTGTTCATTCATATATAATTATAATTATAAAAAAACTTTAAACTATGTATTTATATTATGATCAAAAAAACCTGTCAATATTTATTTGCATATTATCGTTTCTATAATATTATTATATTTTTATTATTAATTACAAAAACATTACTAAAAAGTGTTCATTCATATATAATTATTATTATAACAAAACTTTAAACTATGTATTTATATTATGATAAAAAAACCTGTGAATATTTATTTGCATATTATTCTTCCTATAATATTATTATATATGTATTATTAATAACAAAAACATTATTCAAAAGTGTTTATTCATATATAATTATTATTATAAAAATATTATAAAATATGTATTTATATTATGATCAAAAACATTTATATATATTTATTTGTATATTATCCTTCCTATAATATTATTATATATGTATTATTAATAACAAAAACATCATTAAAAAGTGTTCATTCATATATAATTATTTTTATATAAAAATTATAAAATATGTATTTATATTATGATAAAAAAAACCTTTCAATATTTAATTGCATATTATCCTTACTATAATATTAATATATATGTATTATTATTATTAAAAACATTATTAAAAAGTGTTCATTCATATATAATTATAATTATAAAAATATTATAAAATATGTATTTATATTATGATCAAAAACATTTTTATATATTTATTTGTATATTATCTTTCCTATAATATTATTATATATGTATTATTCATAACAAAAACATTATTAAAAAGTGTTCATTCATATATAATTATAATTATAAAAAAACTTTAAACTATGTATTTATATTATGATCAAAAAAACCTGTCAATATTTATTTTCATATTATCGTTTCTATAATATTATTATATTTGTATTATTAATTACAAAAACATTACTAAAAAGTGTTCATTCATATATAATTATTATTATAAAAAACTTTAAAATATGTATTTATATTATGATAAAAAAACCTGTGAATATTTATTTGCATATTATCCTTCCTATAATATTATTATATATGTATTATTAATTACAAAAACATCATTAAAAATTGTTCATTCATATATAATTATTTTTATATAAAAATTTTAAAATATGAATTTATAATATGATAAAAAAAACCTGTCAATATTTAATTGCATATTATCCTTACTATAATATTAATATATATGTATTATTATTATTAAAATCATTATTAAAAAGTGTTCATCATATATAATTATAATTATAAAAATATTATAAAATATGTATTTATATTATGATCAAAAACATTTATATATATTTATTTGTATATTATCCTTCCTATAATATTATTATATATGTATTATTAATAACAAAAACATTATTAAAAAGTGTTCATTCATATATAATTATTATTATAAAAATATTATAAAATATGTATTTATATTATGATCAAAAACATTTATATATATTTATTTGTATATTATCCTTCCTATAATATTATTATATATGTATTATTAATAACAAAAATATTATTCAAAAGTGTTCATTCATATATAATTATTATTATAAAAATATTATAAAATATGTATTTATATTATGATCAAAAACATTTATATATATTTATTTGTATATTATCCTTCCTATAATATTATTATATATGTATTATTAATAACAAAAACATAATTAAAAAGTGTTCATTCATATATAATTATTGTTATATAAAAATTATAAAATATGTATTTATATTATGATAAAAAAAAAACCTGTCAATATTTAATTGCATATTATCCTTACTATAATATTAATATATATGTATTATTATTATTAAAAACATTATTAAAAAGTGTTCATTCATATATAATTATAATTAAAAAAATATTATAAAATATGTATTTATATTATGATCAAAAACATTTTTATATATTTATTTGTATATTATCCTTCCTATAATATTATTATATATGTATTATTCATAACAAAAACATTATTAAAAAGTGTTCATTCATATATAATTATAATTATAAAAAAACTTTAAACTATGTATTTATATTATGATCAAAAAAACCTGTCAATATTTATTTTCATATTATCGTTTCTATAATATTATTATATTTGTATTATTAATTACAAAAACATTACTAAAAAGTGTTCATTCATATATAATTATTATTATAAAAAACTTTTAAATATGTATTTATATTATGATAAAAAAACTGTGAATATTTATTTGCATATTATCCTTCCTATAATATTATTATATATGTATTATTAATAACAAAAACATTATTAAAAAGTGTTCATTCATATATTATTATTATTATAAAATTATTATAAAATATGTATTTATATTATGATCAAAAACATTTATATATATTTATTTGTATATTATCCTTCCTATAATATTATTATATATGTATTATTCATAACAAAAACATTATTAAAAAGTGTTCATTCATATAAAATTATAATTATAAAAAAACTTTAAACTATGTATTTATATTATGATAAAAAAAACCTGTCAATATTTATTTGCATATTATGGTTTCTATAATATTATTATATTTGTATTATTAATTACAAAAACATTACTAAAAAGTGTTCATTCATATATAGTTATTATTATAAAAAAACTTTAAACTATGTATTTATATTATGATCAAAAAAACCTGTCAATATTTATTTGCATATTATCGTTTCTATAATATTATTATATTTGGATTATTAATTACAAAAACATTACTAAAAAGTGTTCATATATTATTATTATTATAAAAAACTTTAAAATATGTATTTATATTATGATAAAAAAACCTGTGAATATTTATTTGCATATTATCCTTCCTATAATATTATTATATATGTATTATTAATAACAAAAACATTATTAAAAAGTGTTCATTCATATATAATTATTATTATAAAATATGTATTTATATTATGATCAAAAACATTTATATATATTTATTTGTATATTATCCTTCCTATAATATTATTATATATGTATTATTAATAACAAAAATATTATTCAAAAGTGTTCATTCATATATAATTATTATTATAAAAATATTATAAAATATGTATTTATATTATGATCAAAAACATTTATATATATTTATTTGTATATTATCCTTCCTATAATATTATTATATATGTATTATTAATAACAAAAACATCATTAAAAAGTGTTCATTCATATATAATTATTGTTATATAAAAATTATAAAATATGTATTTATATTATGATAAAAAAAAAACCTGTCAATATTTAATTGCATATTATCCTTACTATAATATTAATATATATGTATTATTATTATTAAAAACATTATTAAAAAGTGTTCATTCATATATAATTATAATTAAAAAAATATTATAAAATATGTATTTATATTATGATCAAAAACATTTTTATATATTTATTTGTATATTATCCTTCCTATAATATTATTATATATGTATTATTCATAACAAAAACATTATTAAAAAGTGTTCATTCATATATAATTATAATTATAAAAAAACTTTAAACTATGTATTTATATTATGATCAAAAAAACCTGTCAATATTTATTTTCATATTATCGTTTCTATAATATTATTATATTTGTATTATTAATTACAAAAACATTACTAAAAAGTGTTCATTCATATATAATTATTATTATAAAAAACTTTTAAATATGTATTTATATTATGATAAAAAAAACTGTGAATATTTATTTGCATATTATCCTTCCTATAATATTATTATATATGTATTATTAATTACAAAAACATCATTAAAAAGTGTTCATTCATATATAATTATTATTATAAAAATATTATAAAATATGTATTTATATTATGATCAAAAACATTTATATATATTTATTTGTATATTATCCTTCCTATAATATTATTATATATGTATTATTAATAACAAAAACATCATTAAAAAGTGTTCATTCATATATAATTATTTTTATATAAAAATTATAAAATATGAATGAACACTTTTTAATGATGTTTTTGTTATTAATAATACATATATAATAATATTATAGGAAGGATAATATACAAATAAATATATATAAATGTTTTTGATCATAATATAAATACATTTTTTATAATATTTTTATAATAATAATTTTATATGAATGAATACTTTTGAATAATGTTTTTGTTATTAATAATACATATATAATAATATTATAGGAAGGATAATATACAAATAAATATATATAAATGTTTTTGATCATAATATAAATACATATTTTATAATATTTTTATAATAATAATTATATATGAATGAACACTTTTTAATGATGTTTTTGTAATTAATAATACATATATAATAATATTATAGGAAGGATAATATGCAAATAAATATTCACAGTTTTTTTTTATCTTAATATAAATACATATTTAAAAGTTTTTTATAATAATAATTATATATGAATGAACACTTTTTAGTAATGTTTTTGTAATTAATAATACAAATATAATAATATTATAGAAACGATAATATGAAAATAAATATTGACAGGTTTTTTTGATCATAATATAAATACATAGTTTAAAGTTTTTTTATAATTATAATTATATATGAATGAACACTTTTTAATAATGTTTTTGTTATGAATAATACATATATAATAATATTATAGGAAGGATAATATACAAATAAATATATATAAATGTTTTTGATCATAATATAAATACATATTTTATAATATTTTTATAATTATAATTATATATGAATGAACACTTTTTAATAATGTTTTTAATAATAATAATACATATATATTAATATTATAGTAAGGATAATATGCAAATAAATATTCACAGGTTTTTTTTATCATAATATAAATACATATTTTAAAGTTTTTTATAATAATAATTATATATGAATGAACACTTTTTAGTAATGTTTTTGTAATTAATAATACAAATATAATAATATTATAGAAACGATAATATGAAAATAAATATTGACAGGTTTTTTTGATCATAATATAAATACATAGTTTAATGTTTTTTTATAATTATAATTATATATGAATGAACACTTTTTAATAATGTTTTTGTTATGAATAATACTTATATAATAATATTATAGTAAGGATAATATGCATTTAAATATTGACAGGTTTTTTTATCATAATATAAATACATATTTTATAATTTTTATATAAAAATAATTATATATGAATGAACACTTTTTAATGATGTTTTTGTTATTAATAATACATATATAATAATATTATAGGAAGGATAATATACAAATAAATATATATAAATGTTTTTGATCATAATATAAATACATATTTTATAATATTTTTATAATAATAATTATATATGAATGAACACTTTTGAATAATGTTTTTGTTATTAATAATACATATATAATAATATTATAGGAAGGATAATATACAAATAAATAAATATAAATGTTTTTGATCATAATATAAATACATATTTTATAATATTTTTATAATAATAATTATATATGAATGAACACTTTTTAATAATGTTTTTGTTATTAATAATACATATATAATAATATTATAGGAAGGATAATATGCAAATAAATATTCACAGGTTTTTTTATCATAATATAAATACATATTCTAAAGTTTTTTATAATAATAATAATATATGAATGAACACTTTTTAGTAATGTTTTTGTAATTAGTAATACAAATATAATAATATTATAGAAACGATAATATGCAAAAAAATATTGACAGGTTTTTTTGATCATAATATAAATACATAGTTTAAAGTTTTTTTATAATAATAATTATATATGAATGAACACTTTTTAGTAATGTTTTTGTAATTAATAATACAAATATAATAATATTATAAAAACGATAATATGCAAATAAATATTGACAGGTTTTTTTGATCATAATATAAATACATAGTTTAAAGTTTTTTTATAATTATAATTATATATGAATGAACACTTTTTAATAATGTTTTTGTTATGAATAATACATATATAATAATATTATAGGAAGGATAATATACAAATAAATATATATAAATGTTTTTGATCATAACATAAATACATATTTTATAATATTTTTATAATAATAATTATATATGAATGAACACTTTTTAATAATGTTTTTGTTATTAATAATACATATATAATAATATTATAGGAAGGATAATATACAAATAAATATATATAAATGTTTTTGATCATAATATAAATACATATTTTATAATATTTTTATAATAATAATTATATATGAATGAACACTTTTTAATGATGTTTTTGTAATTAATAATACATATATAATAATATTATAGGAAGGATAATATGCAAATAAATATTCACAGTTTTTTTTATCATAATATAAATACATATTTAAAAGTTTTTTATAATAATAATTATATATGAATGAACACTTTTTAGTAATGTTTTTGTAATTAATAATACAAATATAATAATATTATAGAAACGATAATATGAAAATAAATATTGACAGGTTTTTTTGATCATAATATAAATACATAGTTTAAAGTTTTTTTATAATTATAATTATATATGAATGAACACTTTTTAATAATGTTTTTGTTATGAATAATACATATATAATAATATTATAGGAAGGATAATATACAAATAAATATATAAAAATGTTTTTGATCATAATATAAATACATATTTTATAATATTTTTTTAATTATAATTATATATGAATGAACACTTTTTAATAATGTTTTTAATAATAATAATACATATATATTAATATTATAGTAAGGATAATATGCAATTAAATATTGACAGGTTTTTTTTTATCATAATATAAATACATATTTTATAATTTTTATATAACAATAATTATATATGAATGAACACTTTTTAATGATGTTTTTGTTATTAATAATACATATATAATAATATTATAGGAAGGATAATATACAAATAAATATATATAAATGTTTTTGATCATAATATAAATACATATTTTATAATATTTTTATAATAATAATTATATATGAATGAACACTTTTGAATAATATTTTTGTTATTAATAATACATATATAATAATATTATAGGAAGGATAATATACAAATAAATATATATAAATGTTTTTGATCATAATATAAATACATATTTTATAATATTTTTATAATAATAATTATATATGAATGAACACTTTTTAATAATGTTTTTGTTATTAATAATACATATATAATAATATTATAGGAAGGATAATATGCAAATAAATATTCACAGGTTTTTTTATCATAATATAAATACATATTTTAAAGTTTTTTATAATAATAATAATATATGAACACTTTTTAGTAATGTTTTTGTAATTAATAATCCAAATATAATAATATTATAGAAACGATAATATGCAAATAAATATTGACAGGTTTTTTTGATCATAATATAAATACATAGTTTAAAGTTTTTTTATAATAATAACTATATATGAATGAACACTTTTTAGTAATGTTTTTGTAATTAATAATACAAATATAATAATATTATAGAAACCATAATATGCAAATAAATATTGACAGGTTTTTTTGATCATAATATAAATACATAGTTTAAAGTTTTTTTATAATAATAATTATATATGAATGAACACTTTTTAGTAATGTTTTTGTAATTAATAATACAAATATAATAATATTATAGAAACGATAATATGCAAATAAATATTGACAGGTTTTTTTGATCATAATATAAATACATAGTTTAAAGTTTTTTTATAATTATAATTTTATATGAATGAACACTTTTTAATAATGTTTTTGTTATGAATAATACATATATAATAATATTATAGGAAGGATAATATACAAATAAATATATATAAATGTTTTTGATCATAATATAAATACATATTTTATAATAATTTTATAATAATAATAATATATGAATGAACACTTTTTAATAATGTTTTTGTTATTAATAATACATATATAATAATATTATAGGAAGGATAATATACAAATAAATATATAAAAATGTTTTTGATCATAATATAAATACATATTTTATAATATTTTTATAATAATAATTATATATGAATGAACACTTTTTAATAATGTTTTTGTTATGAATAATACATATATAATAATATTATAGGAAGGATAATATACAAATAAATATATATAAATGTTTTTGATCATAACATAAATACATATTTTATAATATTTTTATAATAATAATTATATATGAATGAACACTTTTTAATAATGTTTTTGTTATTAATAATACATATATAATAATATTATAGGAAGGATAATATACAAATAAATATATATAAATGTTTTTGATCATAATATAAATACATATTTTATAATATTTTTATAATAATAATTATATATGAATGAACACTTTTTAATGATGTTTTTGTAATTAATAATACATATATAATAATATTATAGGAAGGATAATATGCAAATAAATATTCACAGTTTTTTTTATCATAATATAAATACATATTTAAAAGTTTTTTATATTAATAATTATATATGAATGAACACTTTTTAGTAATGTTTTTGTAATTAATAATACAAATATAATAATATTATAGAAACGATAATATGAAAATAAATATTGACAGGTTTTTTTGATCATAATATAAATACATAGTTTAAAGTTTTTTTATAATTATAATTATATATAAATGAGAACTTTTTAATAATGTTTTTGTTATGAATAATACATATATAGTAATATTATAGGAAGGATAATATACAAATAAATATATAAAAATGTTTTTGATCATAATATAAATACATATTTTATAATATTTTTATAATTATAATTATATATGAATGAACACTTTTTAATAATGTTTTTAATAATAATAATACATATATATTAATATTATAGTAAGGATAATATGCAATTAAATATTGACAGGTTTTTTTTTATCATAATATAAATACATATTTTATAATTTTTATATAAAAATAATTATATATGAATGAACACTTTTTAATGATGTTTTTGTTATTAATAATACATATATAATAATATTATAGGAAGGATAATATACAAATAAATATATATAAATGTTTTTGATCATAATATAAATACATATTTTATAATATTTTTATAATAATAATTATATATGAATGAACACTTTTTAATGATGTTTTTGTAATTAATAATACATATATAATAATATTATAGGAAGGATAATATGCAAATAAATATTCACAGTTTTTTTTATCATAATATAAATACATATTTAAAAGTTTTTTATAATAATAATTATATATGAATGAACACTTTTTAGTAATGTTTTTGTAATTAATAATACAAATATAATAATATTATAGAAACGATAATATGAAAATAAATATTGACAGGTTTTTTTGATCATAATATAAATACATAGTTTAAAGTTTTTTTATAATTATAATTATATATGAATGAACACTTTTTAATAATGTTTTTGTTATGAATAATACATATATAATAATATTATAGGAAGGATAATATACAAATAAATATATAAAAATGTTTTTGATCATAATATAAATACATATTTTATAATATTTTTTTAATTATAATTATATATGAATGAACACTTTTTAATAATGTTTTTAATAATAATAATACATATATATTAATATTATAGTAAGGATAATATGCAATTAAATATTGACAGGTTTTTTTTTTATCATAATATAAATACATATTTTATAATTTTTATATAACAATAATTATGTATGAATGAACACTTTTTAATGATGTTTTTGTTATTAATAATACATATATAATAATATTATAGGAAGGATAATATACAAATAAATATATATAAATGTTTTTGATCATAATATAAATACATATTTTATAATATTTTTATAATAATAATTATATATGAATGAACACTTTTGAATAATATTTTTGTTATTAATAATACATATATAATAATATTATAGGAAGGATAATATACAAATAAATATATATAAATGTTTTTGATCATAATATAAATACATATTTTATAATATTTTTATAATAATAATTATATATGAATGAACACTTTTTAATAATGTTTTTGTTATTAATAATACATATATAATAATATTATAGGAAGGATAATATGCAAATAAATATTCACAGGTTTTTTTATCATAATATAAATACATATTTTAAAGTTTTTTATAATAATAATAATATATGAACACTTTTTAGTAATGTTTTTGTAATTAATAATCCAAATATAATAATATTATAGAAACGATAATATGCAAATAAATATTGACAGGTTTTTTTGATCATAATATAAATACATAGTTTAAAGTTTTTTTATAATAATAACTATATATGAATGAACACTTTTTAGTAATGTTTTTGTAATTAATAATACAAATATAATAATATTATAGAAACCATAATATGCAAATAAATATTGACAGGTTTTTTTGATCATAATATAAATACATAGTTTAAAGTTTTTTTATAATAATAATTATATATGAATGAACACTTTTTAGTAATGTTTTTGTAATTAATAATACAAATATAATAATATTATAGAAACGATAATATGCAAATAAATATTGACAGGTTTTTTTGATCATAATATAAATACATAGTTTAAAGTTTTTTTATAATTATAATTTTATATGAATGAACACTTTTTAATAATGTTTTTGTTATGAATAATACATATATAATAATATTATAGGAAGGATAATATACAAATAAATATATATAAATGTTTTTGATCATAATATAAATACATATTTTATAATAATTTTATAATAATAATAATATATGAATGAACACTTTTTAATAATGTTTTTGTTATTAATAATACATATATAATAATATTATAGGAAGGATAATATACAAATAAATATATAAAAATGTTTTTGATCATAATATAAATACATATTTTATAATATTTTTATAATAATAATTATATATGAATGAACACTTTTTAATAATGTTTTTGTTATTAATAATACATATATAATAATATTATAGGAAGGATAATATGCAAATAAATATTCACAGGTTTTTTTATCATAATATAAATACATATTTTAAAGTTTTTTATAATAATAATAATGTATGAATGAACACTTTTTAGTAATGTTTTTGTAATTAATAATACAAATATAATAATATTATAGAAACGATAATATGCAAATAAATATTGACAGGTTTTTTTGATCATAATATAAATACATAGTTTAAAGTTTTTTTATAATAATAATTATATATGAATGAACAATTTTTAGTAATGTTTTTGTAATTAATAATACAAATATAATAATATTATAGAAACGATAATATGCAAATAAATATTGACAGGTTTTTTTGATCATAATATAAATACATAGTTTAAAGTTTTTTTATAATTATAATTATATATGAATGAACACTTTTTAATAATGTTTTTGTTATGAATAATACATATATAATAATATTATAGGAAGGATAATATACAAATAAATATATATAAATGTTTTTGATCATAATATAAATACATATTTTATAATATTTTTATAATAATAATTATATATGAATGAACACTTTTTAATAATGTTTTTGTTATTAATAATACATATATAATAATATTATAGGAAGGATAATATACAAATAAATATATATAAATGTTTTTGATCATAATATAAATACATATTTTATAATATTTTTATAATTATAATTATATATGATGAACACTTTTTAATAATGATTTTAATAATAATAATACATATATATTAATATTATAGTAAGGATAATATGCAATTAAATATTGACAGGTTTTTTTTATCATATTATAAATACATATTTTAAAATTTTTATATAAAAATAATTATATATGAATGAACAATTTTTAATCATGTTTTTGTAATTAATAATACATATATAATAATATTATAGGAAGGATAATATGCAAATAAATATTCACAGGTTTTTTTATCATAATATAAATACATATTTTAAAGTTTTTTATAATAATAATTATATATGAATGAACACTTTTTAGTAATGTTTTTGTAATTAATAATACAAATATAATAATATTATAGAAACGATAATATGAAAATAAATATTGACAGGTTTTTTTGATCATAATATAAATACATAGTTTAAAGTTTTTTTATAATTATAATTATATATGAATGAACACTTTTTAATAATGTTTTTGTTATGAATAATACATATATAATAATATTATAGGAAAGATAATATACAAATAAATATATAAAAATGTTTTTGATCATAATATAAATACATATTTTATAATATTTTTATAATTATAATTATATATGAATGAACACTTTTTAATAATGTTTTTAATAATAATAATACATATATATTAATATTATAGTAAGGATAATATGCAATTAAATATTGAAAGGTTTTTTTTATCATAATATAAATACATATTTTATAATTTTTATATAAAAATAATTATATATGAATGAACACTTTTTAATGATGTTTTTGTTATTAATAATACATATATAATAATATTATAGGAAGGATAATATACAAATAAATATATATAAATGTTTTTGATCATAATATAAATACATATTTTATAATATTTTTATAATAATAATTATATATGAATAAACACTTTTGAATAATGTTTTTGTTATTAATAATACATATATAATAATATTATAGGAAGAATAATATGCAAACAAATATTCACAGGTTTTTTTATCATAATATAAATACATAGTTTAAAGTTTTTTTATAATAATAATTATATATGAATGAACACTTTTTAGTAATGTTTTTGTAATTAATAATAAAAATATAATAATATTATAGAAACGATAATATGCAAATAAATATTGACAGGTTTTTTTGATCATAATATAAATAAATAGTTTAAAGTTTTTTTATAATTATAATTATATATGAATGAACACTTTTTAATAATGTTTTTGTTATGAATAATACATATATAATAATATTATAGGAAGGATAATATACAAATAAATATATATAAATGTTTTTGATCATAATATAAATACATATTTTATAATATTTTTATAATAATAATTATATATGAATGAACACTTTTTAATAATGTTTTTGTTATGAATAATAAATATATAATAATATTATAGGAAGGATAATATACAAATAAATATATATAAATGTTTTTGATCATAATATAAATACATATTTTATAATATTTTTATAATTATAATTATATATGAATGAACACTTTTTAATAATGTTTTTAATAATAATAATACATATATATTAATATTATAGTAAGGATAATATGCAATTAAATATTGACAGGTTTTTTTTATCATAATATAAATACATATTTTAAAATTTTTATATAAAAATAATTATATATGAATGAACACTTTTTAATGATGTTTTTGTTATTAATAATACATATATAATAATATTATAGGAATGATAATATACAAATAAATATATATAAATGTTTTTGATCATAATATAAATACATATTTTATAATATTTTTATAATAATAATTTTATATGAATGAACACTTTTGAATGATGTTTTTGTTATTAATAATACATATATAATAATATTATAGGAAGGATAATATACAAATAAATATATATAAATGTTTTTGATCATAATATAAATACATATTTTATAATATTTTTATAATAATAATTATATATGAATGAACACTTTTTAGTAATGTTTTTGTAATTAATAATACAAATATAATAATATTATAGAAACGATAATATGCAAATAGATATTGACAGGTTTTTTTGAACATAATATAAATACATAGTTTAAAGTTTTTTTATAATAATAATTATATATGAATGAACACTTTTTAGTAATGTTTTTGTAATTAATAATACAAATATAATAATATTATAGAAACGATAATATGCAAATAAATATTGACAGGTTTTTTGATCATAATATAAATACATAGTTTAAAGTTTTTTTATAATTATAATTATATATGAATGAACACTTTTTAATAATGTTTTTGTTATGAATAATACATATATAATAATATTATAGAAAGGATAATATACAAATAAATATATATAAATGTTTTTGATCATAATATAAATACATATTTTATAATATTTTTATAATAATAATAATATATGAATGAACACTTTTTAATAATGTTTTTGTTATTAATAATCCATATATAATAATATTATAGGAAGGATAATATACAAATAAATATATATAAATGTTTTTAATCATAATATAAAAACTTATTTTATAATATTTTTATAATAATAATTATATATGAATGAACACTTTTTAATAATGTTTTTGTTATTAATAATACATATATAATAATATTATAGGAAGGATAATATACAAATAAATATATATAAATGTTTTTGATCATAATATAAATACATATTTTATAATATTTTTATAATTATAATTATATATGAATGAACACTTTTTAATAATGTTTTTGTTTTTAATAATACATATATAATAATATTATAGGAAGGATAATATACAAATAAATATATATAAATGTTTTTGATCATAATATAAATACATATTTTATAATATTTTTATAATAATAATTACATATGAATGAACACTTTTTAATGATGTTTTTGTTATTAATAATACATATATAATAATATTATAGGAAGGATAATATACAAATAAATATATATAAATGTTTTTGATCATAATATAAATACATATTATATAATATTTTTTATAATTATAATTATATATGAATGAACACTTTTTAATAATGTTTTTAATAATAATAATACATATATATTAATATTATAGGAAGGATAATATGCAATTAAATATTGACAGGTTTTTTTTTATCATAATATAAATACATATTTTAAATCTTTTTATAATAATAATTATATATGAATGAACACTTTTTAGTAATGTTTTTGTAATTAATAATACAAATATAATAATATTAAAGAAACAATAATATGCAAATAAATATTGACAGGTTTTTTTGATCATAATATAAATACATAGTTTAAAGTTTTTTTATAATTATAATTATATATGAATGAACACTTTTTAATAATGTTTTTGTTATGAATAATACATATATAATAATATTATAGGAAGGATAATATACAAATAAATATATAAAAATGTTTTTGATCATAATATAAATACATATTTTATAATATTTTTATAATTATAATTATATATGAATGACCACTTTTTAATAATGTTTTTAATAATAATAATACATATATATTAATATTATAGTAAGGATAATATGCAATTAAATATTGACAGGTTTTTTATCATAATATAAATACATATTTTAAAGTTTTTTATAATAATAATAATGTATGAATGAACACTTTTTAGTAATGTTTTTGTAATTAATAATACAAATATAATAATATTATAGAAACGATAATATGCAAATAAATATTGACAGGTTTTTTTGATCATAATATAAATACATAGTTTAAAGTTTTTTTATAATAATAATTATATATGAATGAACACTTTTTAGTAATGTTTTTGTAATTAATAATACAAATATAATAATATTATAGAAACGATAATATGCAAATAAATATTGACAGGTTTTTTTGATCATAATATAAATACATAGTTTAAAGTTTTTTTATAATTATAATTATATATGAATGAACACTTTTTAATAATGTTTTTGTTATGAATAATACATATATAATAATATTATAGGAAGGATAATATACAAATAAATATATATAAATGTTTTTGATCATAATATAAATACATATTTTATAATATTTTTATAATAATAATTATATATGAATGAACACTTTTTAATAATGATTTTGTTATTAATAATACATATATAATAATATTATAGGAAGGATAATATACAAATAAATATATATAAATGTTTTTGATCATAATATAAATACATATTTTATAATATTTTTATAATTATAATAATATATAAATGAACACTTTTTAATAATGTTTTTGTTATGAATAATACATATATAATAATATTATAGGAAGGATAATATACAAATAAATATATATAAATGTTTTTGATCATAATATAAAAACATATTTTATAATATTTTTATAATAATAATTATATATGAATGAACACTTTTTAATAATGTTTTTGTTATTAATAATACATATATAATAATATTATAGGAAGGATAATATGCAAATAAATATTCACAGGTTTTTTTTATCATAATATAAATACATATTTTAAAGTTTTTTATAATAATAATTATATATGAATGAACACTTTTTAGTAATGTTTTTGTAATTAATAATACAAATATAATAATATTATAGAAACGATAATATGAAAATAAATATTGACAGTTTTTTTGATCATAATATAAATACATAGTTTAAAGTTTTTTTATAATTATAATTATATATGAACGAACACTTTTTAATAATGTTTTTGTTATGAATAATACATATATAATAATATTATAGGAAGGATAATATACAAATAAATATATATAAATGTTTTTGATCATAATATAAATACATATTTTATAATATTTTTATAATAATAATTATATATGAATGAACACTTTTGAATAATGTTTTTGTTATTAATAATACATATATACTAATATTATAGGAAGGATAATATACAAATAAATATATATAAATGTTTTTGATCATAATATAAATACATATTTTATAATATTTTTATAATAATAATTATATATGAATGAACACTTTTTAATAATGTTTTTGTTATTAATAATACATATATAATAATATTATAGGAAGGATAATATGCAAATAAATATTCACAGGTTTTTTTATCATAATATAAATACATATTTTAAAGTTTTTTATAATAATAATAATATATGAATGAACACTTTTTAGTAATGTTTTTGTAATTAATAATACAAATATAATAATATTATAGAAACGATAATATGCAAATAAATATTGACAGGTTTTTTTGATCATAATATAAATACATAGTTTAAAGTTTTTTTATAATTATAATTATATATGAATGAACACTTTTTAATAATGTTTTTGTTATGAATAATACATATATAATAATATTATAGGAAGGATAATATACAAATAAATATATATAAATGTTTTTGATCATAATATAAATACATATTTTATAATAATAATAATATATGAATGAACACTTTTTAATAATGTTTTTGTTATGAATAATACATATATAATAATATTATAGGAAGGATAATATACAAATAAATATATATAAATGTTTTTGATCATAATATAAATACATATTTTATAATATTTTTATAATTATAATAATATATGAATGAACACTTTTTAATAATGTTTTTGTTATGAATAATACATATATAATAATATTATAGGAAGGATAATATACAAATAAATATATATAAATGTTTTTGATCATAATATAAAAACATATTTTATAATATTTTTATAATAATAATTATATATGAATGAACACTTTTTAATAATGTTTTTGTTATTAATAATACATATATAATAATATTATAGGAAGGATAATATGCAAATAAATATTCACAGGTTTTTTTTATCATAATATAAATACATATTTTAAAGTTTTTTATAATAATAATTATATATGAATGAACACTTTTTAGTAATGTTTTTGTAATTAATAATACAAATATAATAATATTATAGAAACGATAATATGAAAATAAATATTGACAGGTTTTTTTTATCATAATATAAATACATAGTTTAAAGTTTTTTTATAATTATAATTATATATGAATGAACACTTTTTAATAATGTTTTTGTTATGAATAATACATATATAATAATATTATAGGAAGGATAATATACAAATAAATATATATAAATGTTTTTGATCATAATATAAATACATATTTTATAATATTTTTATAATAATAATTATATATGAATGAACACTTTTAAATAATGTTTTTGTTATTAATAATACATATATACTAATATTATAGGAAGGATAATATACAAATAAATATATATAAATGTTTTTGATCATAATATAAATACATATTTTATAATAATAATTATATATGAATGAACACTTTTTAATAATGTTTTTGTTATTAATAATACATATATAATAATATTATAGGAAGGATAATATGCAAATAAATATTCACAGGTTTTTTTATCATAATATAAATACATATTTTAAAGTTTTTTATAATAATAATAATATATGAATGAACACTTTTTAGTAATGTTTTTGTAATTAATAATACAAATATAATAATATTATAGAAACGATAATATGCAAATAAATATTGACAGGTTTTTTTGATCATAATATAAATACATAGTTTAAAGTTTTTTTATAATTATAATTATATATGAATGAACACTTTTTAATAATGTTTTTGTTATGAATTATACATATATAATAATATTATAGGAAGGATAATATACAAATAAATATATATAAATGTTTTTGATCATAATATAAATACATATTTTATAATATTTTTATAATAATAATAATATATGAATGAACACTTTTTAATAATGTTTTTGTTATGAATAATACATATATAATAATATTATAGGAAGGATAATATACAAATAAATATATATAAATGTTTTTGATCATAATATAAATACATATTTTATAATATTTTTATAATAATAATTATATATGAATGAACACTTTTTAATAATGTTTTTGTTATTAATAATACATATATAATAATATTATAGGAAGGATAATATACAAATAAATATAGGTATATAAATGTTTTTGATCATAATATAAATACATATTTTATAATATTTTTATAATAATAATTATATATGAATGAACACTTTTTAATGATGTTTTTGTAATTAATAATACATATATAATAATATTATAGGAAGGATAATATGCAAATAAATATTCACAGTTTTTTTTCATCATAATATAAATACATATTTAAAAGTTTTTTATAATAATAATTATATTTGAATGAACACTTTTTAGTAATGTTTTTGTAATTAATAATACAAATATAATAATATTATAGAAACGATAATATGAAAATAAATATTGACAGGTTTTTTTGATCATAATATAAATACATAGTTTAAAGTTTTTTTATAATTATAATTATATATGAATGAACACTTTTTAATAATGTTTTTGTTATGAATAATACATATATAATAATATTATAGGAAGGATAATATACAAATAAATATATAAAAATGTTTTTGATCATAATATAAATACATATTTTATAATATTTTTATAATTATAATTATATATGAATGAACACTTTTTAATAATGTTTTTAATAATAATAATACATATATATTAATATTATAGTAAGGATAATATGCAATTAAATATTGACAGGTTTTTTTTATCATAATATAAATACATATTTTATAATTTTTATATAAAAATAATTATATATGAATAAACACTTTTTAATGATGTTTTTGTTATTAATAATACATATATAATAATATTATAGGAAGGATAATATACAAATAAATATATATAAATGTTTTGATCATAATATAAATACATATTTTATAATATTTTTATAATAATAATTATATATGAATGAACACTTTTTAATGATGTTTTTGTAATTAATAATACATATATAATAATATTATAGGAAGGATAATATGCAAATAAATATTCACAGTTTTTTTTTATCATAATATAAATACATATTTAAAAGTTTTTTATAATAATAATTATATATGAATAAACACTTTTTAGTAATGTTTTTGTAATTAATAATACAAATATAATAATATTATAGAAACGATAATATGAAAATAAATATTGACAGGTTTTTTTGATCATAATATAAATACATAGTTTAAAGTTTTTTTATAATTATAATTATATATGAATGAACACTTTTTAATAATGTTTTTGTTATGAATAATACATATATAATAATATTATAGGAAGGATAATATACAAATAAATATATAAAAATGTTTTTGATCATAATATAAATACATATTTTATAATATTTTTATAATTATAATTATATATGAATGAACACTTTTTAATAATGTTTTTAATAATAATAATACATATATATTAATATTATAGTAAGGATAATATGCAATTAAATATTGACAGGTTTTTTTTATCATAATATAAATACATATTTTAAAGTTTTTTATAATAATAATTATATATGAATGAACACTTTTTAGTAATGTTTTTGTAATTAATAATACAAATATAATAATATTATAGAAACGAAAATATGCAAATAGATATTGACAGGTTTTTTTTGAACATAATATAAATACATAGTTTAAAGTTTTTTTATAATAATAATTATATATGAATGAACACTTTTTAGTAATGTTTTTGTAATTAATAATACAAATATAATAATATTATAGAAACAATAATATGCAAATAAATATTGACAGGTTTTTTTATCATAATATAAATACATAGTTTAAAGTTTTTTATAATTATAATTATATATGAATGAACACATTTTAATAATGTTTTTGTTATGAATAATACATATATAATAATATTATAGAAAGGATAATATACAAATAAATATATATAAATGTTTTTGATCATAATATAAATACATATTTTATAATATTTTTATAATAATAATAATATATGAATGAACACTTTTTAATAATGTTTTTGTTATTAATAATACATATATAATAATATTATAGGAAGGATAATATACAAATAAATATATATAAATGTTTTTGATCATAATATAAAAACATATTTTATAATATTTTTATAATAATAATTATATATGAATGAACACTTTTTAATAATGTTTTTGTTATTAATAATACATATATAATAATATTATAGGAAGGATAATATGCAAATAAATATTCACAGGTTTTTTTTATCATAATATAAATACATATTTTAAAGTTTTTTATAATAATAATTATATATGAATGAACACTTTTTAGTAATGTTTTTGTAATTAATAATACAAATATAATAATATTATAGAAACGATAATATGAAAATAAATATTGACAGGTTTTTTTTATCATAATATAAATACATAGTTTAAAGTTTTTTTATAATTATAATTATATATGAATGAACACTTTTTAATAATGTTTTTGTTATGAATAATACATATATAATAATATTATAGGAAGGATAATATACAAATAAATATATATAAATGTTTTTGATCATAATATAAATACATATTTTATAATATTTTTATAATAATAATTATATATGAATGAACACTTTTAAATAATGTTTTTGTTATTAATAATACATATATACTAATATTATAGGAAGGATAATATACAAATAAATATATATAAATGTTTTTGATCATAATATAAATACATATTTTATAATAATAATTATATATGAATGAACACTTTTTAATAATGTTTTTGTTATTAATAATACATATATAATAATATTATAGGAAGGATAATATGCAAATAAATATTCACAGGTTTTTTTATCATAATATAAATACATATTTTAAAGTTTTTTATAATAATAATAATATATGAATGAACACTTTTTAGTAATGTTTTTGTAATTAATAATACAAATATAATAATATTATAGAAACGATAATATGCAAATAAATATTGACAGGTTTTTTTGATCATAATATAAATACATAGTTTAAAGTTTTTTTATAATTATAATTATATATGAATGAACACTTTTTAATAATGTTTTTGTTATGAATTATACATATATAATAATATTATAGGAAGGATAATATACAAATAAATATATATAAATGTTTTTGATCATAATATAAATACATATTTTATAATATTTTTATAATAATAATAATATATGAATGAACACTTTTTAATAATGTTTTTGTTATGAATAATACATATATAATAATATTATAGGAAGGATAATATACAAATAAATATATATAAATGTTTTTGATCATAATATAAATACATATTTTATAATATTTTTATAATAATAATTATATATGAATGAACACTTTTTAATAATGTTTTTGTTATTAATAATACATATATAATAATATTATAGGAAGGATAATATACAAATAAATATAGGTATATAAATGTTTTTGATCATAATATAAATACATATTTTATAATATTTTTATAATAATAATTATATATGAATGAACACTTTTTAATGATGTTTTTGTAATTAATAATACATATATAATAATATTATAGGAAGGATAATATGCAAATAAATATTCACAGTTTTTTTTCATCATAATATAAATACATATTTAAAAGTTTTTTATAATAATAATTATATTTGAATGAACACTTTTTAGTAATGTTTTTGTAATTAATAATACAAATATAATAATATTATAGAAACGATAATATGAAAATAAATATTGACAGGTTTTTTTGATCATAATATAAATACATAGTTTAAAGTTTTTTTATAATTATAATTATATATGAATGAACACTTTTTAATAATGTTTTTGTTATGAATAATACATATATAATAATATTATAGGAAGGATAATATACAAATAAATATATAAAAATGTTTTTAATCATAATATAAATACATATTTTATAATATTTTTATAATTATAATTATATATGAATGAACACTTTTTAATAATGTTTTTAATAATAATAATACATATATATTAATATTATAGTAAGGATAATATGCAATTAAATATTGACAGGTTTTTTTTATCATAATATAAATACATATTTTATAATTTTTATATAAAAATAATTATATATGAATAAACACTTTTTAATGATGTTTTTGTTATTAATAATACATATATAATAATATTATAGGAAGGATAATATACAAATAAATATATATAAATGTTTTGATCATAATATAAATACATATTTTATAATATTTTTATAATAATAATTATATATGAATGAACACTTTTTAATGATGTTTTTGTAATTAATAATACATATATAATAATATAATAGGAAGGATAATATGCAAATAAATATTCACAGTTTTTTTTTATCATAATATAAATACATATTTAAAAGTTTTTTATAATAATAATTATATATGAATAAACACTTTTTAGTAATGTTTTTGTAATTAATAATACAAATATAATAATATTATAGAAACGATAATATGAAAATAAATATTGACAGGTTTTTTTGATCATAATATAAATACATAGTTTAAAGTTTTTTTATAATTATAATTATATATGAATGAACACTTTTTAATAATGTTTTTGTTATGAATAATACATATATAATAATATTATAGGAAGGATAATATACAAATAAATATATAAAAATGTTTTTGATCATAATATAAATACATATTTTATAATATTTTTATAATTATAATTATATATGAATGAACACTTTTTAATAATGTTTTTAATAATAATAATACATATATATTAATATTATAGTAAGGATAATATGCAATTAAATATTGACAGGTTTTTTTTATCATAATATAAATACATATTTTAAAGTTTTTTATAATAATAATTATATATGAATGAACACTTTTTAGTAATGTTTTTGTAATTAATAATACAAATATAATAATATTATAGAAACGAAAATATGCAAATAGATATTGACAGGTTTTTTTGAACATAATATAAATACATAGTTTAAAGTTTTTTTATAATAATAATTATATATGAATGAACACTTTTTAGTAATGTTTTTGTAATTAATAATACAAATATAATAATATTATAGAAACAATAATATGCAAATAAATATTGACAGGTTTTTTTATCATAATATAAATACATAGTTTAAAGTTTTTTATAATTATAATTATATATGAATGAACACATTTTAATAATGTTTTTGTTATGAATAATACATATATAATAATATTATAGAAAGGATAATATACAAATAAATATATATAAATGTTTTTGATCATAATATAAATACATATTTTATAATATTTTTATAATAATAATAATATATGAATGAACACTTTTTAATAATGTTTTTGTTATTAATAATACATATATAATAATATTATAGGAAGGATAATATACAAATAAATATATATAAATGTTTTTGATCATAATATAAATACATATTTTATAATCTTTTTATAATAATAATTATATATGTATGAACACTTTTTAATAATGTTTTTGTTATTAATAATACATATATAATAATATTATAGGAAGGATAATATACAAATAAATATATATAAATGTTTTTGATCATAATATAAATACATATTTTATAATATTTTTATAATTATAATTATATATGAATGAACACTTTTTAATAATGTTTTTGTTATTAATAATACATATATAATAATATTATATGAAGGATAATATACAAATAAATATATATAAATGTTTTTGATCATAATATAAATACATATTTTATAATATTTTTATAATAATAATTATATATGAATGAACACTTTTTAATACTGTTTTTGTTATTAATAATACATATATAATAATATTATAGGAAGGATAATATACAAATAAATATATATAAATGTTTTTGATCATAATATAAATACATATTTTATAATATTTTTTATAATTATAATTATATATGAATGAACACTTTTTAATAATGTTTTTAATAATAATACATATATATTAATATTATAGGAAGGATAATATGCAATTAAATATTGACAGGTTTTTTTATCATAATATAAATACATATTTTAAATCTTTTTATAATAATAATTATATATGAATGAACACTTTTTAGTAATGTTTTTGTAATTAATAATACAAATATAATAATATTAAAGAAACAATAATATGCAAATAAATATTGACAGGTTTTTTTGATCATAATATAAATACATAGTTTAAAGTTTTTTTTATAATTATAATTATATATGAATGAACACTTTTTAATAATGTTTTTGTTATGAATAATACATATATAATAATATTATAGGAAGGATAATATACAAATAAATATATAAAAATGTTTTTGATCATAATATAAATACATATTTTATAATATTTTTATAATTATAATTATATATGAATGAACACTTTTTAATAATGTTTTTAATAATAATAATACATATATATTAATATTATAGTAAGGATAATATGCAATTAAATATTGACAGGTTTTTTTATCATAATATAAATACATATTTTATAATTTTTATATAAAAATAGTTATATATGAATGAACACTTTTTAATTATGTTTTTGTTATTAATAATACATATATAATAATATTATAGGAAGGATAATATACAAATAAATATATATAAATGTTTTTGATCATAATATAAATACATATTTTATAATATTTTTATAATAATAATTATATATGAATGAACACTTTTTAATGATGTTTTTGTAATTAATAATACATATATAATAATATTATAGGAAGGATAATATGCAAATAAATATTCACAGTTTTTTTTATCATAATATAAATACATATTTAAAAGTTTTTTATAATAATAATTATATATGAATGAACACTTTTTAGTAATGTTTTTGTAATTAATAATACAAATATAATAATATTATAGAAACGATAATATGAAAATAAATATTGACAGGTTTTTTTGATCATAATATAAATACATAGTTTAAAGTTTTTTTATAATTATAATTATATATGAATGAACACTTTTTAATAATGTTTTTGTTATGAATAATACATATATAATAATATTATAGGAAGGATAATATACAAATAAATATATAAAAATGTTTTTGATCATAATATAAATACATATTTTATAATATTTTTATAATTATAATTATATATGAATGAACACTTTTTAATAATGTTTTTAATAATAATAATACATATATATTAATATTATAGTAAGGATAATATGCAATTAAATATTGACAGGTTTTTTTTATCATAATATAAATACATATTTTATAATTTTTATATAAAAATAATTATATATGAATGAACACTTTTTAATGATGTTTTTGTTATTAATAATACATATATAATAATATTATAGGAAGGATAATATACAAATTAATATATATAAATGTTTTTGATCATAATATAAATACATATTTTATAATATTTTTATAATAATAATTATATATGAATGAACACTTTTGAATAATGTTTTTGTTATTAATAATACATATATAATAATATTATAGGAAGGATAATATACAAATAAATATATATAAATGTTTTTGATCATAATATAAATACATATTTTATAATATTTTTATAATAATAATTATATATGAATGAACACCTTTTAATAATGTTTTTGTTATTAATAATACATATATAATAATATTATAGGAAGGATAATATGCAAATAAATATTCACAGGTTTTTTTATCATAATATAAATACATATTTTAAAGTTTTTTATAATAATAATAATATATGAATGAACATTTTTTAGTAATGTTTTTGTAATTAATAATCCAAATATAATAATATTATAGAAACGATAATATGCAAATAAATATTGACAGGTTTTTTTGATCATAATATAAATACATAGTTTAAAGTTTTTTTATAATTATAATTATATATGAATGAACACTTTTTAATAATGTTTTTGTTATGAATAATACATATATAATAATATTATAGGAAGGATAATATACAAATAAATATATATAAATGTTTTTGATCATAATATAAATACATATTTTATAATAATTTTATAATAATAATAATATATGAATGAACACTTTTTAATAATGTTTTTGTTATTAATAATACATATATAATAATATTATAGAAACGATAATATGCAAATAAATATTGACAGGTTTTTTTGATCATAATATAAATACATAGTTTAAAGTTTTTTTATAATAATAATTATATATGAATGAACACTTTTTAGTAATGTTTTTGTAATAAATAATACAAATATAATAATATTATAGAAACGATAATATGCAAATAAATATTGACAGGTTTTTTTGATCATAATATAAATACATAGTTTAAAGTTTTTTTATAATTATAATTATATATGAATGAACACTTTTTAATAATGTTTTTGTTATGAATAATACATATATAATAATATTATAGGAAGGATAATATACAAATAAATATATATAAATGTTTTTGATCATAATATAAATACATATTTTATAATAATTTTATAATAATAATAATATATGAATGAACACTTTTTAATAATGTTTTTGTTATTAATAATACATATATAATAATATTATAGGAAGGATAATATACAAATAAATATATAAAAATGTTTTTGATCATAATATAAATACATATTTTATAATATTTTTATAATAATAATTATATATGAATGAACACTTTTTAATAATGTTTTTGTTATTAATAATACATATATAATAATATTATAGGAAGGATAATATGCAAATAAATATTCACAGGTTTTTTTATCATAATATAAATACATATTTTAAAGTTTTTTATAATAATAATAATATATGAATGAACACTTTTAGTAATGTTTTTGTAATTAATAATACAAATATAATAATATTATAGAAACGATAATATGCAAATAAATATTGACAGGTTTTTTTGATCATAATATAAATACATAGTTTAAAGTTTTTTTATAATAATAATTATATATGAATGAACACTTTTTAGTAATGTTTTTGTAATTAATAATAATTTAATTGCATATTATCCTTACTATAATATTAATATATATGTATTATTATTATTAAAAACATTATTAAAAAGTGTACATTCATATATAATTATAATTATACAAATATTTTAAAATATGTATTTATATTATGATAAAAAACATTTTTATATATTTATTTGTATATTATCCTTCCTATAATATTATTATATATGTATTATTCATAACAAAAACATTACTAAAAAGTGTTCATTCATATATAATTATTATTATAAAAAAACTTTAAACTATGTATTTATATTATGATCAAAAAAACCTGTCAATATTTATTTGCATATTATCGTTTCTATAATATTATTATATTTGTATTATTAATTACAAAAACATTACTAAAAGTGTTCATTCATATATTATTATTATTATAAAAAACTTTAAAATATGTATTTATATTATGATAAAAAAACCTGTGAATATTTATTTGCATATTATCCTTCCTATAATATTATTATATATGTATTATTAATAACAAAAACATTATTAAAAAGTGTTCATTCATATATAATTATTATTATAAAAATATTATAAAATATGTATTTATATTATGATCAAAAACATTTTTATATATTTATTTGTATATTATCCTTCCTATAATATTATTATATATGTATTATTAATAACAAAAACATTATTAAAAAGTGTTCATTCATATATTATTATTATTATAAAATTATTATAAAATATGTATTTATATTATGATCAAAAACATTTATATATATTTATTTGTATATTATCCTTCCTATAATATTATTATATATGTATTATTCATAACAAAAACATTATTAAAAAGTGTTCATTCATATATAATTATAATTATAAAAAAACTTTAAACTATGTATTTTTATTATGATCAAAAAAACCTGTCAATATTTATTTGCATATTATCGTTTCTATAATATTATTATATTTGTATTATTAATTACAAAAACATTACTAAAAAGTGTTCATTCATATATAATTATTATTATAAAAAAACTTTAAACTATGTATTTATATTATGATCAAAAAAACCTGTCAATATTTATTTGCATATTATCGTTTCTATAATATTATTATATATGTATTATTAATAACAAAAACATTATTAAAAAGTGTTCATTCATATATTATTATTATTATAAAATTATTATAAAATATGTATTTATATTATGATCAAAAACATTTATATATATTTATTTGTATATTATCCTTCCTATAATATTATTATATATGTATTATTCATAACAAAAACATTATTAAAAAGTGTTCATTCATATATAATTATAATTATAAAAAAACTTTAAACTATGTATTTATATTATGATCAAAAAAACCTGTCAATATTTATTTGCATATTATCGTTTCTATAATATTATTATATTTGGATTATTAATTACAAAAACATTACTAAAAAGTGTTCATTCATATATTATTATTATTATAAAAAACTTTAAAATATGTATTTATATTATGATAAAAAAACCTGTGAATATTTATTTGCATATTATCCTTCCTATAATATTATTATATATGTATTATTAATAACAAAAACATTATTAAAAGGTGTTCATTCATATATAATTATTATTATAAAAATATTATAAAATATGTATTTATATTATGATCAAAAACATTTATATATATTTATTTGTATATTATCCTTCCTATAATATTATTATATATGTATTATTAATAACAAAAACATTATTCAAAAGTGTTCATTCATATATAATTATTATTATAAAAATATTATAAAATATGTATTTATATTATGATCAAAAACATTTATATATATTAATTTGTATATTATCCTTCCTATAATATTATTATATATGTATTATTAATAACAAAAACATCATTAAAAAGTGTTCATTCATATATAATTATTTTTATATAAAAATTATAAAATATGTATTTATATTATGATAAAAAAAAACCTGTCAATATTTAATTGCATATTATCCTTACTATAATATTAATATATATGTATTATTATTATTAAAAACATTATTAAAAAGTGTTCATTCATATATAATTATAATTATAAAAATATTATAAAATATGTATTTATATTATGATCAAAAACATTTTTATATATTTATTTGTATATTATCCTTCCTATAATATTATTATATATGTATTATTCATAACAAAAACATTATTAAAAAGTGTTCATTCATATATAATTATAATTATAAAAAAACTTTAAACTATGTATTTATATTATGATCAAAAAAACCTGTCAATATTTATTTTCATATTATCGTTTCTATAATATTATTATATTTGTATTATTAATTACAAAAACATTACTAAAAAGTGTTCATTCATATATAATTATTATTATAAAAAACTTTTAAATATGTATTTATATTATGATAAAAAAAAACTGTGAATATTTATTTGCATATTATCCTTCCTATAATATTATTTTATATGTATTATTAATTACAAAAACATCATTAAAAAGTGTTCATTCATATATAATTATTATTATAAAAATATTATAAAATATGTATTTATATTATGATCAAAAACATTTATATATATTTATTTGTATATTATCCTTCCTATAATATTATTATATATGTATTATTAATAACAAAAACATAATTAAAAAGTGTTCATTCATATATAACTATTTTTATATAAAAATTATAAAATATGTATTTATATTATGATAAAAAAACCTGTCAATATTTAATTGCATATTATCCTTACTATAATATTAATATATATATGTATTATTATTATTAAAAACATTATTAAAAAGTGTTCATTCATATATAATTATAATTATAAAAATATTATAAAATATGTATTTATATTATGATCAAAAACATTTTTATATATTTATTTGTATATTATCCTTCCTATAATATTATTATATATGTATTATTCATAACAAAAACATTATTAAAAAGTGTTCATTCATATATAATTATAATTATAAAAAAAACTTTAAACTATGTATTTATATTATGATCAAAAAAACCTGTCAATATTTATTTGCATATTATTGTTTCTTTAATATTATTATATTTGTATTATTAATTACAAAAACATTACTAAAAAGTGTTCATTCATATATAATTATTATTATAAAAAGATTTAAAATATGTATTTATATTATGATAAAAAAACCTGTCAATATTTAATTGCATATTATCCTTCCTATAATATTAATATATATGTATTATTATTAAAAACATTATTAAAAAGTGTTCATTCATATATAATTATAATTATAAAAAATATTATAAAATATGTATTTATATTATGATCAAAAACATTTATATATATTTATTTGTATATTATCCTTCCTATAATATTATTATATATGTATTATTAATAACAAAAACAGTATTAAAAAGTGTTCATTCATATATAATTATTATTATAAAAATATTATAAAATATGTATTTATATTATGATCAAAAACATTTATATATATTTATTTGTATATTATCCTTCATATAATATTATTATATATGTATTATTAATAACAAAAACATTATTAAAAAGTGTTCATTCATATATAATTATAATTATAAAAATATTATAAAATATGTATTTATATTATGATCAAAAACATTTATATAAATTTATTTGTATATTATCCTTCCTATAATATTATTATATATGTATTATTAATAACAAAAACATTATTAAAAAGTGTTCATTCATATATAATTATTATTATAAAAAGATTATAAAATATGTATTTATATTATGATCAAAAACATTTATATATATTTATTTGTATATTATCCTTCCTATAATATTATTATATATGTATTATTAATAACAAAAACATTATTAAAAAGTGTTCATTCATATATTATTATTATTATAAAAATATTATAAAATATGTATTTATATTATGATCAAAAACATTTATATATATTTATTTGTATATTATCCTTTCTATAATATTATTATATATGTATTATTCATAACAAAAACATTATTAAAAAGTGTTCATTCATATATAATTATAATTATAAAAAACTTTAAACTATGTATTTATATTATGATAAAAAAACCTGTCAATATTTATTTGCATATTATTGTTTCTATAATATTATTATATTTGTATTATTAATTACAAAAACATTACTAAAAAGTGTTCATTCATATATAATTATTATTATAAAAAAACTTTAAACTATGTATTTATATTATGTTCAAAAAAACCTGTCAATATCTATTTGCATATTATCGTTTCTATAATATTATTATATTTGTATTATTAATTACAAAAACATTACTAAAAAGTGTTCATTCATATATAATTATTATTATAAAAAACTTTAAAATATGTATTTATATTATGATAAAAAAAACCTGTCAATATTTAATTGCATATTATCCTTACTATAATATTAATATATATGTATTATTATTATTAAAAACATTATTAAAAAGTGTTCATTCATATATAATTATAATTATAAAAATATTATAAAATATGTATTTATATTATGATCAAAAACATTTTTATATATTTATTTGTATATTATCCTTCCTATAATATTATTATATATGTATTATTCATAACAAAAACATTATTAAAAAGTGTTCATTCATATATTATTATTATTATAAAAATATTATAAAATATGTATTTATATTATGATCAAAAACATTTATATATATTTATTTGTATATTATCCTTTCTATAATATTATTATATATGTATTATTCATAACAAAAACATTATTAAAAAGTGTTCATTCATATATAATTATAATTATAAAAAACTTTAAACTATGTATTTATATTATGATAAAAAAACCTGTCAATATTTATTTGCATATTATTGTTTCTATAATATTATTATATTTGTATTATTAATTACAAAAACATTACTAAAAAGTGTTCATTCATATATAATTATTATTATAAAAAAACTTTAAACTATGTATTTATATTATGTTCAAAAAAACCTGTCAATATCTATTTTCATATTATCGTTTCTATAATATTATTATATTTGTATTATTAATTACAAAAACATTACTAAAAAGTGTTCATTCATATATAATTATTATTATAAAAAACTTTTAAATATGTATTTATATTATGATAAAAAAAA
Source organism: Macrosteles quadrilineatus (assembly GCF_028750875.1). Classification (NCBI taxonomy): domain Eukaryota; kingdom Metazoa; phylum Arthropoda; class Insecta; order Hemiptera; family Cicadellidae; genus Macrosteles; species Macrosteles quadrilineatus. The sequence goes on along the minus strand of NW_026543002.1, from coordinate 5,966 downwards.
ACTGTGAATATTTATTTGCATATTATCCTTCCTATAATATTATTATATATGTATTATTAATTACAAAAACATCATTAAAAAGTGTTCATTCATATATAATTATTATTATAAAAATATTATAAAATATGTATTTATATTATGATCAAAACATTTATATATATTTATTTGTATATTATCCTTCCTATAATATTATTATATATGTATTATTAATAACAAAAACATCATTAAAAAGTGTTTATTCATATATAATTATTTTTATATAAAAATTATAAAATATGTATTTATATTATGATAAAAAAAACCTGTCAATATTTAATTGCATATTATCCTTACTATAATATTAATATATATGTATTATTATTATTAAAAACATTATTAAAAAGTGTTCATTCATATATAATTATAATTATAAAAATATTATAAAATATGTATTTATATTATGATCAAAAACATTTTTATATATTTATTTGTATATTATCCTTCCTATAATATTATTATATATGTATTATTCATAACAAAAACATTATTAAAAAGTGTTCATTCATATATAATTATAATTATAAAAAAACTTTAAACTATGTATTTATATTATGATCAAAAAAACCTGTCAATATTTATTTTCATATTATCGTTTCTATAATATTATTATATTTGTATTATTAATTACAAAAACATTACTAAAAAGTGTTCATTCATATATAATTATTATTATAAAAAACTTTTAAATATGTATTTATATTATGATAAAAAAAAACTGTGAATATTTATTTGCATATTATCCTTCCTATAATATTATTTTATATGTATTATTAATTACAAAAACATCATTAAAAAGTGTTCATTCATATATAATTATTATTATAAAAATATTATAAAATATGTATTTATATTATGATCAAAAACATTTATATATATTTATTTGTATATTATCCTTCCTATAATATTATTATATATGTATTATTAATAACAAAAACATAATTAAAAAGTGTTCATTCATATATGACTATTTTTATATAAAAATTATAAAATATGTATTTATATTATGATAAAAAAACCTGTCAATATTTAATTGCATATTATCCTTACTATAATATTAATATATATGTATTATTATTATTAAAAACATTATTAAAAAGTGTTCATTCATATATAATTATAATTATAAAAATATTATAAAATATGTATTTATATTATGATCAAAAACATTTTTATATATTTATTTGTATATTATCCTTCCTATAATATTATTATATATGTATTATTCATAACAAAAACATTATTAAAAAGTGTTCATTCATATATAATTATAATTATAAAAAAAACTTTAAACTATGTATTTATATTATGATCAAAAAAACCTGTCAATATTTATTTGCATATTATTGTTTCTTTAATATTATTATATTTGTATTATTAATTACAAAAACATTACTAAAAAGTGTTCATTCATATATAATTATTATTATAAAAAGATTTAAAATATGTATTTATATTATGATAAAAAAACCTGTCAATATTTAATTGCATATTATCCTTCCTATAATATTAATATATATGTATTATTATTAAAAACATTATTAAAAAGTGTTCATTCATATATAATTATAATTATAAAAAATATTATAAAATATGTATTTATATTATGATCAAAAACATTTATATATATTTATTTGTATATTATCCTTCCTATAATATTATTATATATGTATTATTAATAACAAAAACAGTATTAAAAAGTGTTCATTCATATATAATTATTATTATAAAAATATTATAAAATATGTATTTATATTATGATCAAAAACATTTATATATATTTATTTGTATATTATCCTTCATATAATATTATTATATATGTATTATTAATAACAAAAACATTATTAAAAAGTGTTCATTCATATATAATTATAATTATAAAAATATTATAAAATATGTATTTATATTATGATCAAAAACATTTATATAAATTTATTTGTATATTATCCTTCCTATAATATTATTATATATGTATTATTAATAACAAAAACATTATTAAAAAGTGTTCATTCATATATAATTATTATTATAAAAAGATTATAAAATATGTATTTATATTATGATCAAAAACATTTATATATATTTATTTGTATATTATCCTTCCTATAATATTATTATATATGTATTATTAATAACAAAAACATTATTAAAAAGTGTTCATTCATATATTATTATTATTATAAAAATATTATAAAATATGTATTTATATTATGATCAAAAACATTTATATATATTTATTTCTATATTATCCTTTCTATAATATTATTATATATGTATTATTCATAACAAAAACATTATTAAAAAGTGTTCATTCATATATAATTATAATTATAAAAAACTTTAAACTATGTATTTATATTATGATAAAAAAACCTGTCAATATTTATTTGCATATTATTGTTTCTATAATATTATTATATTTGTATTATTAATTACAAAAACATTACTAAAAAGTGTTCATTCATATATAATTATTATTATAAAAAAACTTTAAACTATGTATTTATATTATGTTCAAAAAAACCTGTCAATATCTATTTGCATATTATCGTTTCTATAATATTATTATATTTGTATTATTAATTACAAAAACATTACTAAAAAGTGTTCATTCATATATAATTATTATTATAAAAAACTTTAAAATATGTATTTATATTATGATAAAAAAAACCTGTCAATATTTAATTGCATATTATCCTTACTATAATATTAATATATATGTATTATTATTATTAAAAACATTATTAAAAAGTGTTCATTCATATATAATTATAATTATAAAAATATTATAAAATATGTATTTATATTATGATCAAAAACATTTTTATATATTTATTTGTATATTATCCTTCCTATAATATTATTATATATGTATTATTCATAACAAAAACATTATTAAAAAGTGTTCATTCATATATAATTATAATTATAAAAAAACTTTAAACTATGTATTTATATTATGATCAAAAAAACCTGTCAATATTTATTTTCATATTATCGTTTCTATAATATTATTATATTTGTATTATTAATTACAAAAACATTACTAAAAAGTGTTCATTCATATATAATTATTATTATAAAAAACTTTTAAATATGTATTTATATTATGATAAAAAAAAACTGTGAATATTTATTTGCATATTATCCTTCCTATAATATTATTATATATGTATTATTAATTACAAAAACATCATTAAAAAGTGTTCATTCATATATAATTATTATTATAAAAATATTATAAAATATGTATTTATATTATGATCAAAACATTTATATATATTTATTTGTATATTATCCTTCCTATAATATTATTATATATGTATTATTAATAACAAAAACATCATTAAAAAGTGTTTATTCATATATAATTATTTTTATATAAAAATTATAAAATATGTATTTATATTATGATAAAAAAAACCTGTCAATATTTAATTGCATATTATCCTTACTATAATATTAATATATATGTATTATTATTATTAAAAACATTATTAAAAAGTGTTCATTCATATATAATTATAAAAATATTATAAAATATGTATTTATATTATGATCAAAAACATTTTTATATATTTATTTGTATATTATCCTTCCTATAATATTATTATATATGTATTATTCATAACAAAAACATTATTAAAAAGTGTTCATTCATATATAATTATAATTATAAAAAAACTTTAAACTATGTATTTATATTATGATCAAAAAAACCTGTCAATATTTATTTTCATATTATCGTTTCTATAATATTATTATATTTGAATTATTAATTACAAAAACATTACTAAAAAGTGTTCATTCAAATATAATTATTATTATAAAAAACTTTTAAATATGTATTTATATTATGATAAAAAAAACTGTGAATATTTATTTGCATATTATCCTTCCTATAATATTATTATATATGTATTATTAATTACAAAAACATCATTAAAAAGTGTTCATTCATATATAATTATTATTATAAAAATATTATAAAATATGTATTTATATTTTGATCAAAAACATTTATATACCTATATTTATTTGTATATTATCCTTCCTATAATATTATTATATATGTATTATTAATAACAAAAACATTATTAAAAAGTGTTCATTCATATATAATTATTATTATAAAAATATTCAAAATATGTATTTATATTATGATCAAAAACATTTATATATATTTATTTGTATATTATCCTTCCTATAATATTATTATATATGTATTATTCATAACAAAAACATTATTAAAAAGTGTTCATTCATATATTATTATTATTATAAAAATATTATAAAATATGTATTTATATTATGATCAAAAACATTTATATATATTTATTTGTATATTATCCTTCCTATAATATTATTATATATGTATAATTCATAACAAAAACATTATTAAAAAGTGTTCATTCATATATAATTATAATTATAAAAAAACTTTAAACTATGTATTTATATTATGATCAAAAAAACCTGTCAATATTTATTTGCATATTATCGTTTCTATAATATTATTATATTTGTATTATTAATTACAAAAACATTACTAAAAAGTGTTCATTCATATATTATTATTATTATAAAAAACTTTAAAATATGTATTTATATTATGATCAAAAACATTTATATATATTTATTTGTATATTATCCTTCCTATAATATTAGTATATATGTATTATTAATAACAAAAACATTATTCAAAAGTGTTCATTCATATATAATTATTATTATAAAAATATTATAAAATATGTATTTATATTATGATCAAAAACATTTATATATATTTATTTGTATATTATCCTTCCTATAATATTATTATATATGTATTATTCATAACAAAAACATTATTAAAAAGTGTTCATTCATATATAATTATAATTATAAAAAAACTTTAAACTATGTATTTATATTATGATAAAAAAAACCTGTCAATATTTATTTTCATATTATCGTTTCTATAATATTATTATATTTGTATTATTAATTACAAAAACATTACTAAAAAGTGTTCATTCATATATAATTATTATTATAAAAAACTTTAAAATATGTATTTATATTATGATAAAAAAAACCTGTGAATATTTATTTGCATATTATCCTTCCTATAATATTATTATATATGTATTATTAATAACAAAAACATTATTAAAAAGTGTTCATTCATATATAATTATTATTATAAAAATATTATAAAATATGTTTTTATATTATGATCAAAAACATTTATATATATTTATTTGTATATTATCCTTCCTATAATATTATTATATATGTATTATTCATAACAAAAACATTATTAAAAAGTGTTCATTCATATATTATTATAATTATAAAAATATTATAAAATATGTATTTATATTATGATCAAAAACATTTATATATATTTATTTGTATATTATCCTTCCTATAATATTATTATATATGTATTATTCATAACAAAAACATTATTAAAAAGTGTTCATTCATATATTATTATTATTATAAAAATATTATAAAATATGTATTTTTATTATGATCAAAAACATTTATATATATTTATTTGTATATTATCCTTCCTATAATATTATTATATATGTATTATTCATAACAAAAACATTATTAAAAAGTGTTCATTCATATATAATTATAATTATAAAAAAACTTTAAACTATGTATTTATATTATGATCAAAAAAACCTGTCAATATTTATTTGCATATTATCGTTTCTATAATATTATTATATTTGTATTATTAATTACAAAAACATTACTAAAAAGTGTTCATTCATATATTATTATTATTATAAAAAACTTTAAAATATGTATTTATATTATGATAAAAAAACCTGTGAATATTTATTTGCATATTATCCTTCCTATAATATTATTATATATGTATTATTAATAACAAAAACATTATTAAAAAGTGTTCATTCATATAT
>NW_026543001.1:0-74777 GCF_028750875.1 Macrosteles quadrilineatus | reverse complement strand
AGGTTTTAAATATATTAACTCATTTAAGTTGAATACTTCAGTTATTAGATTTTTCACATTTAACCACATTTTTAGTTTAGCCCAAACAACTTTTAAAAGTTATGAAATAACAAAAACGAAATACAAGAGCTAAACAAACGTTAACCATAGAAAAACACAAAATATGGTACAAAGGTGTAAAAATGTTCCAACGTTTGGGTGAAATGGTTAAAATAATATGCAGTCAAGCGATACATTCGAGCCGTAATCTTACAAACATACTTGGCTGGATATGCCTCTTTTGCCTAACACGTTAATCTAAATATTGAAAGAATTTGTTTTGCTGGGAAAAAAGTTAAAGATTTTGTCAAAAATGTATGTGACAGTAAATCATATTTTTGTCTATACATGGTGTTATTTCTAGGATACAATTAAATCGTAAAAGAAAAAAAAATTGACAATTGAATTATATTAAATAGTTTTAAACTGCTTTCCGCCTTTGAGCACACCATTCGACAAAATAATAAAATGTGTAGTATTAATAAAACTAAGTCCAAACTAAAATGGATTTTAAACAAAATGTTAATATTTCCAAAGGAAGTAAACATCCTTGATTAATGACCACTAAATACCATTGGCGTGCTTTAGCGTGAATATAGCGTAGGCAAATGCCTCTATTGTTCATCTACGCAATGTTAGTTACGAATACTATTTAGGCCCATCAAGTTTCCTACGTATAGCGACATTATTAATGAATATAATCAAGCAGGATATACTAAATGAAAAACAACTAGATAACTAATTTTTTAGGTTAATATATCTTCAACCAAAACCCTGGTAATTATTTTGATACTTGTGTACTGATAAATCTGGTTATAGCCCTCACAATTGTGTAAAAACGAATTAAAGTTTTTTTATTACTTACCAGCTAGGAGTATACAGTATTTAAAATAATACAAGCTAGGAAATGTACAATGGTATTATCTGTCTGAGGTGAACGTAATCCGTGCGTTTCGTGTCGTGTTTGCAATGATAATGCAAGTTTGAATGTTGCATTACTTTAAAATGAGAATATAAAGAAGTGTAACGGAAGCAATCGTTATTTTCTTGACGCATAGGTTACTTTACGTGTTTATTACATATTGGGGGTTGTTTTCTTAGAATTTAATTTGGTTTAAATATATTTTCAAATGGCTTATAGAAAGTTATGTTGGCTTTAGGAGAAGATTTGTAATTGATGTAGATTTTTGTGGCTTCACTCACCTTTATTTTTGTTCGTGATGTCCGGGACTCGTCAAAACACATAAACACACATATGTACAACACAAAATCGTCCACGGCATCAATGTCCGACGTTTCGCGGAACTCAAACAACGTTCCGCTTCTTCAGGGTATTAAACTATTTTAGCCCGCACGCGGGTCGAACGCCTAACCACGACTGAGTCGTGGTTAGGCGTTCGACCCGCGTGCGGGCTAAAAATAGTTTAATACCCTGAAGAAGCGGAACGTTGTTTGAGTCCGCGAAACGTCGGACATTGATGCCGTGGACGATTTTGTGTTGTACATATGTGTGTTTATGTGTTTTGACGAGTCCCGGACATCACGAACAAAAATAAAGGTGAGTGAAGCCCACAAAAATCTACATCAATAATAACACCTCGCCTAAAAAGCATGTCGTTCAAAACAGAAGATTTGTAAGTTAAAGAAACTAAAAAATATCAACACTTGATCCTCTCTTGTCACGAGTGCTACGTAAATAACTTGTTAGTCTAATATTTAGCAATTTCATCTAATCATGCCTTTGAAGCACAAGAACACAAAATAAAATTCTAATAATATAGAACTTAGGACTCTAATGTTCAATTCCAGATGGGTTAAATCTTTAAAGACGATTTACGATTAAGCTTCTAAAGTACTTAATTGCATACCATATTAAACAATACCTCAATCGCAAGACCTACTAAAATCACTAAAATAATTGAAAAATATTACTCTTTAGTTTCACCAATACGATGTAATGATGAATGCTATTTAATGTTATTATCTAAACGTTTAAATGGACCTTTGTATTCTATAATTGTCCTTAAATTTATAATAACCACACATGAATCAATTAATCCTCCCTGATATTATAATAATTTGTTAAAAACAAAAAAAATAATTTTTTAGTTGATTTCTGTTTTGACGTAGTAATACGGCATGTAGAAAATTATGCTATCAAACTTGTTTTACATTCATAAGGGAAAACTCAGGGCTTACATTTCGAATGCAATTTCCAGCTATTGTGATTTGAATATGAATGCACTTCTCGGTATTCGTTGTTCAATTTGAACCCTCAGGAATTTTAGTCGTTCTGTCCATTAACATAATTCAGACTAGATTTACATTCAGATTTTAGAACGTAACACAGTGTTATACTAGTAGACTCCCTCTTATCCGGACACGTTTAACCGGACATCGGTTTAACCGAACTACACTCGGCGGAAATGACATCTCTTTAACCGGACAATTTTTATCAGCACATTGGTTTAACCGGACTAGATCAGCAGGAAGTGGAGAGTACTGAAACGACTCTTCACGTGGGAAAGATTTGAGACCAGTGATCACGTGTCTAAATACAATGCTCTCTTAAATTTAAGTTGAATATCACAGTAAATGGTCCGTTGTAACGAGTTTTGGGGACGTCGGTTTTAACCGAAAAACCCGTTATCTGGACTGGCCTCGGTCCCGAGGAGTCCGGATGAGAGGGAGTCTACTGTAGTCAGAACTAAAATCCAACCTGAACTATGGTGAATTGAATAGAAGTGAATAATTGAATAGAACTACTGTTTCTGAATATTTCGACATTATTTGGGGGTTTTTAAACGGTCGGTTTATTATTCATACTAACTGGAATACGATTGTAAATCATTTTATTCTTATATTTTGATTTACACTTTATATACTGTGTACACTTTGATGAATAATATACAAAACAGGATGATTCTCATGGACATTCCTGTGGTAAATTGTATAAGAATTCCATAATTTTTTTAAATTTTTTTATAATATATGTTTTTTAGTAATTGTATCTTTCTTTAATTTAAATTACTTGGAACGGTGAAAAGGTGAATGTTCGTAATAGGCAATTTAACATCAAACAAATCAATAATTACTTTTATTGAATGCATGATAGAAGGGAAGAAATTAATTTACACAATACTTAAGACTTTACTTTGCTTAAGAATGCCTGTTTTTTCCGTTAAAAAAAATTATGGGTGAATCCATTTTAATAGGAAGGTCCACCATGAACTACTAAGGTATAACGATATAAAGTAAATTAACAGAATAAATGTAGTTAATAATAAAAAAAATAAAAAAACTAAATAAAATTAGGATATTATGTAATTGGTTAAAATAATTCTTTAGAAATAATATTTCAGTAACTTTTGTAACTTATGTTGCACAGTTAGGTTTTTTTAGGAAGACGCTATGCACGTGCATGGAATTGATTTTCACATTACAGCGTAGACCTAAGGGTTACGGCATTTTTATCCGGATAAAATCCATTAGTGATTTGGCGGGATTTAAACCCGCGACCTCAGGTACCGAGGTCCCGTGCTCTACCACTGTGTAATTAGATCAGTACGAGTAGTAATGTAAACATTTATTTGAATAAATATAATGTAAATAGGTAACTGTTGTAAGAATTTATAATAAAAATTATCAAATTCCCAAAGCTATTGTTGCTTGTAAATAGTGTTTAGAAAAACAGTTCATGCAAAAGAAGTGTAAGACTTTGATATATTTACCAAGTCAATAATTAAAAGTGAATGCATGATGCATAACAACTGCTACCCTAAAAAAACACTGTCAGATTGTTTATGTGTCTCTTCGACTCTAGAATCTAATCACGAATAATTACATGTTTGTGTGTCAGCCTAATTAATGAGGCCTAATTAGAAGTGACGCCTAGTACAATAACACTTAAAAAACTACTTTAGTGCGGTTTGTAGCGTAAACCTTACAAAAACACCACAACGAAATTTGTTTGGTGAATAAACTAAGTTTACATTTTTTATGCTTAAAACTTGGAATAATTAATTGCAATTATCATAAAAATTTAAAGAGTAATGATATTTTATAACCAGTGGACAATTAAAAATATGATTCATTTTGTTGCTGTATGAAACTTTTGCCTACGTATAGAAAATTATATAGTATAATTGTTATGAATGATTGAATAAAATTATGACGAAAAGTTATATAAGTGAATGTTTCAGGATACCCGAATTATGTTTGTAGTTGTATTCAAGCACAATTCGCAGGCTATATTGTACCGAACACAAAACCAAGTAATTATCTGCCCTTTTGTGTCATCTACCTATGAATTTATAAATTGTGTGAATGTTATAACTAAATATATGACCTAATAGTTACATATTTATCTTAATTTAAATGCTTACGTTTTAAGCGCATGGTAAAACTTTCAAGCCATTCGTAGACTGTAATTATATTGGAGACGTTTGTGTCATTTACCAATAATAAGAAAATACTTATTTTTAACAAAACAATCTCAATATAAAAGTAACAAATACATTCCCCTCTGAAAAGACCCCAATGTATTAAAAGATATATTTTTTTAACGTTCAGGTTAAAGTAATAAAATCCGTTTGGTTCTAGGAAAAATATATCTTAATTTACTATTGATATAACTTCTAAATCCTTTAACTAAACCATTTTTTTTAACAACATGGTTAAGGTTATTGCTGAACATGGAAAAGAGAATAAATAACATTAATGTTTTCTGTCTTTTATTAAGTTGAAAGTTTTCCGGAATATATGTTGCAGTCTTATAAATCTACTATCATTTATCCAAAGCCACTTGGTAATTGAAATATCGTATTAGGATTTCGAATTTAAAAATTTGAAATTTGTTTAACATTTTTCAAAATTTGTAATAATTATTTTTAAACGCATCGTCAGATGACGCATAGAGGCGTGAATGGCAACTGATGACGTCATCTCCATTGTTTGTCAGAAACGAACATTATTTATGTATTGTTCAACATATACGCCTGGAAATGCTGTGAGTAGGCTACAAGCAAGACTCCACATGCTCTAATGAAAATGAAAACTAGATTCAGTTGTGTTGAATATTCCATTTACGTTACTATATTAGCTTCAAATGCAACCGGTTTAAACTATTTTGTTTTTATTATAGTTGCATCACATGAAAACATATTATATAAATGATTACAAATAAATATATACATTGGTACGAATAGTATGATGTAATTTCAATGGACAAGAAAAAAATGATTGATACAGAATCACAATTACGCATACTTCAACAACATGATGCAATAGATGACTACCAATATGTATAAAAACCCAGTTTAGAGACTTACGATATAACAAAATACTTTATTTTACACTTATTTAAGATTTCACAAAGAGGTTTACTGCTTTCTGTCCATTATCTTTCTTTGTTCAAGTTTAAAACTGACTGTGATGATACTTCCTTTATCCCAAATTTCTCTAAAAACATCATCTATGCTTTGAACAGAAAAAATTTAAAATTAAATTTATCAGTTGTAGTGGTTTATATAATATTCAATGTATTTTGTTATGTGCATAGAGAATGTTCCATCACACAAAAAGGCATTGGAATAAAATAGAAAATCCAGAACTTCTTTCATTGATAAATTGAAACTTGTATAAATGTTCTAAGTAATATAAAGAAAAATATTTAAATCATAATCAATGAAAAATTACATTGAATAAATGACAAACATATCAGCATGTTACAACGAAAACACTATATAAACTGAGCTGTAAAATGGATTAACTCGTTGTGTATCACTAATCTATCGTGATGCATTTCCAATATTTCATTTTTCACGTCGAATGAATAACAACAATTATCTGTCTACCTAAATATACGATTGTTAGTCCTACATTTTTTTATTCAAAAATTTGCCATTTTGTGTTGAATGAGGCTGACGAAAGTGTGCTATACTTACACCTGAGTTGCATACAAAAATGCTATTCCTAACTCAATAAGAATGCTATTAGAAGTATGGGAGGACAATTTGCTTCCTACAACATACAAGCGGTTTTAGGCCCTTAACATTATCGAAAAGAGTAGATTCGTAATGATTCGAATAATTTCTTACCTTAGCGGTGGGAGTAATATATTAAATCACACAAAACCCCTGTTTGGTGGTGTTAAAAATCTTAAATAGTTGTTGTTAAAAGGATTATTGCGGACATTTTCCATCACGATGGTAAAAAACAATACACAAAGTTTCGGGATCTAGAATCTGATCTCAAAACGTGTTTTTTTTTTTACCATCGTGATGGTAAATGTCCGCAATAAACCTTTGAACAACATTAACTCACTATCACAAACAATGAACTTCAAACAAAGACTTAAATAGTTATTATATTATCTGTACCTAGTCGTTAGATACGTGAATAAAAAGTCAAGACCCCCCATCTAATATTTTTCCAAATAAATATAGAGAGATATCCTTTTGGTGGTCGCGCAATCTTTGCAGGGAGTTTCATTTTATGATTTTGAAATTTTAGAGTGTCCCCCCAAAAGGGGGGATTTGGGGGGCAATATTTTAAATGTAAACCCCCTACAAGTGACACATCATTTTGAAGGGTTTACAAAAACTTAAAGAATGTTGAAAACTAGAGGTGTCACTATCCAAAATTGTCTATCCAAAATTGTGTCTATCCAAAATTATATATTAGGAGAGTTCAGCGTGAACAAAACCTTGTAAACAGATGGTGGTGTTAATGCTTTTCTGTTTTAAAGCAATCCCGCTAAAAGCGGTCGCAGCTGTCGTCATTATTTTCCTAACTAATGTCTCGGTCCGAGAACCAATGAGCTGAGCGCTAATGACCAACAATTTGTTACTCTCTTTTACCTCCAGATCACCTATTTTACTCTTCTGCTAAATGAATAAAGAATCTTAAGCTGTCCTGATGATAAATATTTAATTTTACACGTGATTCGCACATTTTTCTTTACGATAGTTTGCGAGTAAGGAATTTGAATGAATAAAAAAATACTTTGGGGTTTAAATACGTAGAATAATTTCTCAGGGTAATGGTTACATTAATAATGCATTTTTTCTCTGTACTTAATGTTTAAACTACAATCCCAAATGGGTGATACATGAATTGTTACGTGACATCCAACTTGCTCTGAAAACGTTAACTGTAATGAAACTTTGTGTCTTGGACTACTTTGAGATCGTTTATTTTTAACTACAATAAGCTAATTAGGAAATCTATTATTCCATAGAAATAATGGAAGTTTTGTTTTATTTTTTTAAGCAAAGGCATACGGAGTAGTGATATATCGGCCAGTAAGTTGAAATTTCCGGAAACATGGTATATTGGAAACAAAAATGTCACGTTTCTTAGAACTATTCGTTTATGGCGTCATATTAACGCATTTGGTTGATTATATAAATGTTTTGAATAAGTGCTAACATGTTTCTGTAGCTTTTGCTAAGTAAAAAACAATAAAAAAAACAACATAATTTCAATATGATTAGTGAATTGTAATATAAATTGAAAAATTATTAACTGTAAGAATGACTATTGAGTGCCTAATAAAAATGAAGTTATACTAAAGAATGAATGTTGTTGCCAGATTTCTACTTGTATTTTTTCTTGAAGCAATAATATACAAATGACTGTTTTTCGAACATTATATTATAGATTGGAGTAAAAAATAAATTGTAATGAACAGATTAAAGAATACTTCTTTAATTTGTTACCATCTTTATCTCAGGGACCTTGTATTATTTTACGATGAGATATTTAAAAACTATATATACCACTTGTTCAAGTGTGCTTCTTAAGCGAAACGGACTAAACATGTCGATAGAATTAAAGGAAACAAATTTAATTTACATTATTCGTATTACCTAACTGCCCACCGAGACTAAATTTTGCAATGCAACGAAGATTATAAATCCAGGACATAATAACCAGGTTGCTATAATATTGTCATAGTTAGGAAACGGAAGTTAAGTAATTTTCATTGCACCATGCATTTTCATAAGCAAAGGAGAATCATAAAAAAGATCATTTGGCCATGGCACAATGATTTTGTTACGAAGGTAAAAAAGTATGTTTACTTTCCGGAAAACTATGTTAACTATATTAAAATACGTTTTAACTACCCTTGTAATTTATAGTGCCTAAGATAAATTTTCTTAACATCTAATGGGTATCCTGAATTAATTCAATATGGGGCCATGGGTTTTCATGAAAAACTTACCTAAGCTGGAATACGCTACAGAGAGTATCAGTTAAGTATATGCACTGTATGTCAGTCAAGAAATGATGTGTCAAAGTAGGTAAGAGGTTTCTAACTACACCGACAACAATGTGATTAATAATGCGATAAGACATACCAGGCATGTGATTGGCTGGAGGTTAGGTTTGATGTCAAGTATGTGGTCTATGTTCGGAACATTTGGATATGCAGCTTCCTCAAATTGCACTCCAAGCTAATTTAAAATTAATAAATTAGTCAAGATTGAGCTGAAGGATAGTCAAATAAAATTATTGGATTAATGGATGCATCATGTTGAATATTTTCTGTTTAGTTTTAATTTCTATAATATTTTTTTTATCATTAGAAAACTGCATACATTGCTCAAGTATGCAAACCAAACGGACTTAACAGACTTAAGTTTTTCAAAGCCCCTTATTTTATTGATAGTGACCTGATGAATAGTGACCAAACAAAATTCAGTTTCTCTTTTGGAATAAAAGCTGGTTTAAAGTTTAGATGTACTTTTTTACTGTCATTTGGCTAGAATGAAATAATTACTATGCATTTTTGTACAAAACTAGGATTGATTTGTAGCTATTAGACATCATGGTTAAAGTGATTTACAGTAATTTTATAAATTATCCATTCTAGACTGTAATAAATAAGTACAAATTTTAATAAGCTGAAAATTGGTCAAAATGTACCGACAATAATTAGTTTGTAATCCTAGGTATAAAAAGTATCTATTATATTTATTTAATTTTATTAAATGTTTGAATGATGTTTGAATGTAAAATTTTTAAATGATCAATTATTGATGAACATTTGTTTAGTACGACACATTGAATTATACTATTTGTTTGTGTAAAGATAAATATATATCTAGCCCTCTAGCTTCTATATTGTGTACCCGTATTTAATCGTTATGAATCACTTTCTGATACAACTAGAAGGCATTTTTTAAAAACCTTTTATTAATAATTGTGTTTAAGTGTTCTATAGTGAATTAATTAATACGTATAATAAACAGATTGTGTTTTACGCTTAGCTATTATATACTTATTTGGTATCAGTGCAGTACTTTTTCAATTTTATTAAAGAACGTATGAGTGAAATTATCAATGTTTTTGTCAAATGTTATTGCTGTATTCGTTTGATATCATTATATAAAATATTATATTACATCGATGTTCAAAACATAGGACTATAAATGTAGAACAATTGGGAAAAGGCACATTCATTTCAACACAACAAGGCAACTACACAAAAAGACAAATGACCATTGGTAACTGCACAATATAAAGCACACGAGAGACCATATATCAACAAATAGTTGACATATGTCACACATTACAAGCCAGCATCATCGAAAGTAAAAAAAGTACCTAATTTGTTAATCGTTGTATTGTAAATGTAATGCTAGTTAACCTTAAAATGCACGTGTTGTGCTATATTTCTAAGCATCAACAACATAACTGCAGTTTAGTTTGTGTTTTTGACTATTGATTTGTCTTAAAAGAAGTTAGTAGATAAGAAATAATTTTAAGTTAGGAAATTTGTATTTTTTTATCATTTAGTTATAATAAGATAAGAAATATGGGGGTAATAAAAAGTGAAAATTGTTTCAGGGTTCAGGTAATCGAAGGTCTACTACGACAGGTTTGCTCATTATTCTGATTTAAAGACGAACCAATCGATAAATAACAATTAGGTCAAACCAAATAACTTTAATATTTACGCTAATCATTCTAATTCTTGTAGAACTTCAAAATCTTCAAGTTTTTAATTCAAACTATATATCAATATTAAAGAAGAAACATGAAGATCGTAAAGGCACTCGAAATTTTGTAGTAAATAGTAAAACTCTAAGGGATCATTTGTTTCAATCAAGAGAAATCGTTTCTAGACGAACTTGCCTTCAACCAAAGAAGTAAAGAAATGCTTTCTAGTATATACTTTTCCCTGAAAAAAAAAAAAAAAAATACTTAAATTGTTATCAACGGATTGAAGAGATTTCATAAATAAAAATAGTTTCAAATCCATTAAATTTGAAAAAAAGCATCAATTGCTTGGCTTATAATAATTAACCTGCAATGTGTATAGTCAAAACCCAATCCAACACAAGGCTGCAACATCAGTGTGTGGCTACATAGCACTGACTGGCCCAATTGCCTTGGTCTTAACAGAAATAACAAACACGTTAACATCAATGTTGTTTATTGCCTCATTTATAAATTAACGCAACAGCTGTTTTGGTTTGCCGGGACAACAATGTTGCCACTTTTTCCAGGCACGGGTTTTTATCAAAAGAGGAGGTTCTGGTGTAGTCTGAATTTAATTTTTTATTCAAAAATCACTACGGAATGGGTGGAGTTTAGTATTTACCCTTATAAGAGAGAAAATTTGATCTAAATGCCACTAAACTGTCTTTGGAGTGCTTTGGTACTATTGCCTACATGGCTAGAATGTTTAAGTTTAGAAACAACATCAATCATTTGAATAAATTAAATGAATTCTTCGTTTCACTCCTAAAAGTGATTGGAAACAGTTAGTTTCTTATGACAACTATGTATGGATTGCTAAATGTCATTTAACCATTTGGTACCACATAACAATGACATCAGAAGTTGTTTTCTATAGATTTCTATAGAAGACTTTAATTAAAACTTACATTTATTAAAACACAAATCATCTTTTACTATTTATTTATTTACTTATTGACGGCAAAATCGCCATTTGCATTTGCCATATAATTATTCGATCTGTCGTCGTAAAAAGATTTCCTTCTATCTTTAACGAATATCAATCCTTTGAAATTGAATCTGTCATTCAAAACGAAAGAAAGGTACTGAAATTGAAATATTTGTATTACCATCATTACAGGTTTATTCTTTTCATATATATTTTTTTAATAATCTTGTGGGACTTGAATATCTATAAATATCAAGTAAGATAAATTCATAATTAAAATACTACTGACAAGATTTTGTTTTGTATTAATGATATGTTAAAAGAAAATGTGTCTGTATACATGTACTTATTTATTCATTTTTAAATGTTGATGTGCTTATCATAACTGAGTATAATTATTTAAATTTTTTTCCTAAATTATCTGTTATAATTCCCCATTAACTTACACATTTGTCTAATATATTATTTAGGATATATATAACGTTTCCACTCAAGAAAACCCAATTGAACTAGAATGATTTGTTAAATTATTGTTTTCATTGGGGTGATTTATAATTAACTATGATCAGTTACTGAAATTGATTATTTTAGAAATATTTTTCATAAAAAATCAAGCTAAACCATTCGAATTTCCATATACCTCTAACACTTTTAAACTGATCATATTTACTAGCTGTGGGCCGTCTTACTCACGGGAATAAATTAGTAAATTCAAACGGTACATATTTCAGAACAGTTGGTTTACATAATTAGTTTATTTTCGTCAAGATCTGGCAGTTTTAATATGAAGAGTCACTATTCAAACAAATATCACGTGACCTTTCATTTTATTACATCTATAATGGTATGCATTTTAAATCAAATAAATCACAAAAATTATAAAAAAATGAATTAATAAATATTACCCCATTATTGATTAAAACACTTTGGGACACTCATACAACAACAATACTACAATACAACAGCAATACAATTTTCGTTATCACCCGGGATTTATTTACTACATATTAATTAAATAATATAAATTTGTCTTTGCTTTAACACGATGTTCAAACGCTGAATTGCTTGGTAAATCTCATATTATGTGTTTTATCTATTATATACTTTATTTTATGATTTTGTGGTTATAATATATATAATAATATTTTGTGATGTGTCTGATGATGTGGTACCATAGGTGGCGAAAGGCCTCATAAAAATTAAAAAAATCAGATATATTGGCGAAGTTATTATTTCAAATTAGCACTCATATTATGTGTTTGTATTCGTTAATAAAAAGTTATTTAAATGCGTTTCTATTTTGCATGGTATTAAACGGATTTCTAAATAGGTTACCCATATGTTGACCTATAGCATTTTTGATTAAATTAATTCCATGAATGCTTCATTAAAAAATGTTCTAAATGTGCCTTTTGTTCATAGTTAAACATGAGTTCAATCTTAAAGCTTACTTTACTTTTTTAATATAATCCTATTGCAGATTAGTGGATAAACATTAGTGCTCTTAATTTTGTTACCAGATTGAAATTGTTCTTTAAAATGTTGTTATCTTTAAAATATGAACATCAATTTTCTTTCAATATCAAAACTTCAAAATGTAATTTAAATTGTTAAATCGTATTTTTCATGATACTATGGAATTAATAAGTAAACCAAAAGTTCATGAGTTGTCAATAATTACTCAACAACCTAATTATTGTTTAAAGAAAGATACTGTCAGTAAAACTATGTATAGTTTAACAGGTCTAAAAATAACAGTTAAATTGTATTTTGAAGTGTTTATTTGAAGTATTTATTTGTTAGTTTCAAAAACTTTGAATATTACTAATGGAAGTCACTTGATAGGACATTGCAATTTGTTATCAAAATAGATACATATAAATTGTACAAATAGTATTACAAAATGTGAAATAATAAAAATGTTAAGAAAATATCTATACTATAGAAAAGACAAGACATTGCATTTAACATTGTAACAAAAATACCCTATAACTTATGTGTTTTATAAATATACAACCAGCTGTTTTTTTTTTTTTTTTAAAGAGGTTGGCGGCCACTTTTAACCTTGCATTTGCCCGTCCACATAGACTAAGCGCCCGTGCGTGGATCGTTTACAGCAAAGCAAGGAGTGAGCCGGTACAGTACAAAGGTGAACTGTACTGATAACTTTTAGTGGCAGTGACCAGGATCCGAACCCACGACATCGCTGCCTTGGGCCCAAAGTCCGCGACGCTACCAACTGAGCCACCGACTCACTAACATACACATGATAACACATGTTACACATGCACATACACATGTTTACATAACATGATACAACAATGTTGTTTTAGGTCTTGTTTAGGATATGATATGCTGACACAAACAATACCGAAGACAAACAACCAGCAGATACATCAAACGTAGGCGATATTTTAACTGTTAGCATCAGTTTTACGAAAAAAAGCAGAGTTATTCATTGTTTAAAACAATATTAATATAATTTAGTTTGCATTTTGTTTTGTGGCTGTGATGTCTTAGTAAACTGAAAGTTCAATATGAAATAATGCATAACCTATGCATATGCCTACAATGAAATACATTGTATATATTCACGCTCTATTAAGGGTAAAAAACATAATCAGCTGATTGGAGTAAAACCCCAGCTCGGTTCTTGACCCCTGTGTAACTAACTTGCCTAAATAGACCAGTTTAATGTAACCAGACTAGGCAGTGGCGGATTTAGAACAGTCACAAAAGGGGTGGGGCAAACCAGGGGTACCCCCCCCCCCCCGAATAATTAATTGGTGTAAACTAAGTCTCCAAAATGGCAGTGTTATACAATTTCTTTGTCCAAAGTTAGTGTGAACAATTTTTCACGCAGCGTGTATGCACTACTGTATTACATGCAGTAAAAAAATTACATATGTATTTCTGAGGGGGAAGGGTATCGCCCCCTTTGGACCCGCCACTAAAACTAGGAGAGTAACTAGATGAAGCCCTGAAACCTTCAACAAACTTTACGTAACAAAGACCAGATTGTCGTCCACTAACTAAGTAACTTGTGGTTCAAGTTTCTACATAGCTTAAACTTACTGTAGATGTAAATTCTATGCGGTCGCTGGATCAGCGAAGTCCATCGTCTATAAAATAAAAATAAAATATTTCTAGCTGTGCTGAAAAAACCCGTAGGGCTATTTTTATATAGTTTCCAAGAAGAGGCTGCTTTCTGAATCAATATAACAGACGCATCGAAAACACTATAACTACAACAATCACGTACATATAAATAACACACTACAGAGTCCATTTTATTACAAATAAAATCTGCATACACTGGTAAACTAACAAAATAACGTTTTCGTAAAGTTTTTTATTTTCAAAACCACTTCAAATTATCTTTTTACAATGCTACCCGAGCAACCAAAATTTTATCAAACAACTTCTCTTGAGGCTTATGACCTATTGTCTATAAGTGGCTAAGCACATGTTTAAGCAAGCTGGATGACTCAATGGGTATTTTATTACTATTGTCTAATATGGACATTAAAGTTAGTTGCCAAAATGTACACGAGTTTAGGAAATAATTTCTTTTTTATTTCTCATAAAATACAGTATGTTTTTCGTAGTAAGAAAGTTGTTTTATTAAAAAGCTCTTGTTTAACATCAAAGAACACTTAATGAACTGACGAAAAAACTTTTTTTCTTTGACAAAACTTCTGCAAAAATGAAACATTTCAAAAGTAAGTCCAACATTTAACATCCCCTTTGTTTTGATTGTTATTCTTTTTAAAAACATGAACATTTTTTGTTAATGTACGTACTGTGTTTATATGTTTCAGTACTTACTCCTAGATTGCCGTAAACAGTTTATAATATAATGCCAGTTGTAAAAACACTTTTAAATAACAGTTATCATTTGTACAGATTGCCACTAGCTCTACGATATATTATCAAAGTTTGATAGTTATATTATCATCCTTAGCTTTAAGAGAGGTTTTTGTAAAAAGAGCCTGGCTATAAGCTATCAAGCAATGTAGTAAAAAAATCATTACATGTTTAGATTATTTGTATTAGGTAAATATTTTACCACAAGTATATACACTGTCTTTTGGTTTAATGTCAATATTACGTTTCATAAATAGTTTTCTATCTAGATGCACTAAAAATAACAACAAAGCAACTTTTAAGCTCATACAGTTTCTTCAAACGTTATAATAATGTCAAACATTTTCTAGTACATGTGAAGCTCAACTAAAGGTTTGAAGTTTGAAATTTCTTTTACGATGAACCAAGTCAGAAAGTATAGAATATCGTAGACGTCCTACGTTACAAAGGAGTTGTATTACAAAGCAAATAATGTTATTTGAAATCCACAGATTGTTTGAAAGTAATGCTGGTATTCAGTTGCCTTTGTAGAATGTTTTTGAAAACCCTTTCGTTTATCAGGCGGTAGCCAATATATAACATTTACGTAATAAAAAAAATGTTATTAAAGTCATGTGCGATGTATTAGAATTTTAGAAAAATATGTATCCGAAATATTTGCAGATTTTTAAACTAACAATAATATAAACATTTTAATAAATAAACAATTTAATAGAAATAAAATATAAGGGAGATCCTTTAAATCCTCAAAAATCTTGTTTATATTTAAGTATAACAAAATTGTACTTTTATTCTATAATTTGTTCATATTTTTTTATGAAAATTATATGAAGCGTTTAAGTTTTTTAACAACAAAGTCAGATGTATCAAGACAATACACGTTTTCTAAAGATACTTGTAATAATTAATAGAGCTTTACTATAAATTTAACTATAAACAGTATCTTAGCACTATTGATAGTACGGTACAATTTCTACTACATTTGGCAACTAACTGCTCAACCCTGTCTAATCGTTGTCTACTGAAGTCAGTTCTTGTAAATATTCATTAAGGATTAATGATGATTACTTAGAATTAGAAGTGTTCTTTATTCTTCCCAATTGTATTCGAGAAGTACATTTGTATGAAATTGAAGTACCATATAAAAATACTAAATTCCATATTTAATTTTGGTAGATATAGTGTATTTATTAGATATACCCAAATACGATATAAGTTTCAATGACACACACAAGTACAGTATAAGTATATTATAGTGTGTGAAATCCAACCCCCGAGTAAGGATACATTTGGTCCTGTGGAGGCTGGGAAGTGAATTGTGTTAGAAAAAGCAATTTCTCCGTGTCAACCTCGCCTGTGGTAAGATACGCTAGTTGTGGACGAATGTAGCGGGAAACAACTAACATGATGTTGTCTTGCCACAAAAATGTATAAATGTTTGTTTTTTTAGTAAAAGTCCAACGCCATTTTAAAAGCATAAAACTTTATTTTTTTCTTTGTCATAATTTAGTCTATTAACTTCATATCAACATTTGAGTTTAATACACAACACACATCACTTTCAAGTCCTTATGAGGTAAAATATACCAGAATACACCCAAATATGTGTTAAAAACATAAATTATTGTTTAATGTTTCAGACAATTATAGTAAAAAGCTGAGTTTTGAAAACAAAGTACAAACCAACCCACTATTAAATTTGTATATTTATAATATCACTTCGGAAAGATTTTACGTTCTGTATCTAAACTCATTGATTTTAAGGTTTATCTTAGACAACTCGAGAGTTTCTAACTAAGACATTGCCTCGGTAACTAATGGTGACAGTTGTAGGCTTTTAGTGAAATTGGTTCCACCACACAACTATATCTACATGCACATACACACGCTTTCTAAAGCGTTCGTTCATTAGGAAGGATATGTAATTTATTCTAAAACATTCATGCCCTGACATATAAACAATTCTTTCGTATAATTGTAATATACATTCGATTAACATTCGTTAAAAACAATCACGTGCTTAGTGGAACATTTAGAGGCTTCAAAGAAGATGCAATAAAAATCTAACACATGGATCACAAAGTCCATCTAGTTAGAGGGGCACTTGGGCAGTTATAAGATTGCTCTCACACTCGGGAGTACATACTTACACGCTTTCGGTTATTGATTTAAAACCTTGCAAAAAAATTTCACTTTTTAGGTTACTACCCACACTTTGTAATGTACTTTGAGTACTAGCAGAATACCCGTCCGTCGTACGGGGTTAGCGTTTAAGTATAAATTGCTTATAAAAGTTATACTCGTTCTTTGCGTTTGCAATGGGAGAGGACACGGTTTGAGGAAATTAGGTTCTTTTAATTTACGGTATGCTATACTATAACACATCTTTAATAGCCGAGCAATTATGTTCTACCACTACACCAAAACAAAAAAAGTAACACAATATAAAAACAAGTACATAAACTTAACTGTAAACAATCATACTTTGACAGTTCTCATTGTGTATCGCAGCTTTTTGTTGTTGCTTGGTTTAAATTATTAAGCTGTTGTCATAAATGAAAATAAACAGTATCAGCAATCTGACACATACTTTCTCCCATCAGCTTGTCAACAACCTCTATCATGGGTAAGCGATGAAAGTAATAACTATGATATTTAAAAGGTGAAATAACAAAAGATGAATTAACTTTACAACTTTAATTTGTACAGAAATGAGGGGTTGTACAGTTTTGCTTAGAATTATAAAGATAATAACGGATAATTTTCCATCAGGGTCGGTTTTTTTAGAAAAAAAATTATTTTTCAGTTTTTCATTGGTTTTTATGTGAAAATAACATAATTTACAGTTATGGGAGTCCTACAATTTCGTTAAGAATTTAAAGGGCTAAAACATACTAAATTGTTATCAAAATCATTCTAGCCATTTACTAGAAAATAAGATTTTCCCGCAATTTTATGGGTTTTTATAGGGAAATTACCATTACAAATACACATTTCAAAAACATGAAAAAATTTGGAGATACTAAAGATTAGGACCTACATAACAAATTTCATCAATATCGTACCACAGGTGTAGTCTGTAGCTCTGTGCACATCCACACACACCATACAGCAATCACTTCGAAAACCACTTTTTTAGTCCACGCTCGGACAATCGGATATATCCACGCTAAACTCAAAACTCGAAAATTTTGACGAAAACAAAACTTCTCCATATATACTTTCTCCATTTACTATGTATAGAGGGAAAAAGTAAAAATTAATAGTGCTGCACCCTGTTGGTAAATCTTATAAATTGTTAATGATATTGAATATCATAGCACTAACTTGTGTAATTGAAACAGCTGGCAAAATGTTTTAACCTTATTATTATATTTAAAATGAATTAAAACATTTTGCCTATCATAGCACTAACTTGTGTAATTGAAACAGCTGGCAAAATGTTTTAATTAATTTTAAATATAATAATAAGGTTAACATGAGAATCTCCAGAGCTACTGGGGTGGAGCCCAAAAGGATCTTTGAGATACGAGTATGTCTATATGTTAATCGGGAACGCAAGCAATCATGATACCAAATTTCAGCTCAATCAGACCAGTAGTTAATGCATGATTGAACTTCAAACAAACAAACAAACATACCAACCATCAAACACACAAACTTTCACATGTATAATATTAGTAAGATTATGGCATACTTGCTTTCTGAAATACTCATAAACTCTTATGAAAATATTTTAAAACTTTCCACGTCATCCAATAAAGATTTCAATATTATTATTTATGACGTTTTCGCCATCCAATTTTTGTCCCAATAGCCATGTTATGAGATACGTTTATCAGGATTATTGGAAATGTCAATAAGAAGGAGAGAAAATATAGGCAATGACTGAGAGAACAAGAAAAAGAAAATCTTGCCCACTTAACCAAATACATTTCGTTATTAGTTATGGCGAGTAAAAAATAAAATCAATACATTAAAAAAAAATTCTATGGAGATTTAAAAACGATTTCTAAAGAATATGCAGTTTGTTTATATGATAAACAATATTCAAGGACCGTGTGTTTGTGTTATTCCATAGTATACAAGAGACTCGTGTTTTAACATTGGACCACTGACAGACATTATACGAGCTTGTACGAGATTTCCCTATGGCCAGAGTTACTAAATTATAAACAGCATCAAGGTCAGTCTCTTTGAAGTCACAAAGTTTGACGTAGTCTTCACAAAAGAGTTCTTTTGACCATTTCGTAAACAAAGGAGCAAGTTTACGTTAAATAACTTTTTTTGTTTCCTTTTACAAATAGTTATTTATTTTAAATATTTAACCAAGTACGTCTAAAGAGAAATAATAATTCATACATAATTATTAATCATATAAAAAATTTCAATTGAGCTGATAAAAACTAAATTATATTTTATTAGAATAAACTGATTTGATTAAATCGTCGTCAATCCCGTAGTAGAAATCCCTTTTGTAAATGAAGACTTAAACTTTCGAGATTATAAATATTCTTCAATATTATTTAAATAAAAAAACAAAACATTTCAATAACATTCAGAGACATTGTATAGCATTTCTTTAATATAAATATGTAGTCATATATTTTAGTTCGGTTACTGAATGTAGATTTTAAAGGTATTACCCTTGAAGGTGCTTTGTCGGCTTGCACTAAGTCAATGACAGTTTAAATTCTGAACACACAAATTAAATAGCAAACGATAAAACAGCACGTAGTGACATGATCAATCTCCCATGCTATAATTGTAGCTACGAGCCATGGGGTCTAGTGTGGCAGGATCTATGTTGCAATCTCATCTAACGCTGTGATATCATTGATCTTTAATTTATAATCTTCAAAGTAATTAAAGGGTGATGCTGTGTTTATCTTTAACTTATTTTGTAATTCCTCACATTTGTGTTACCTGTAGCATAATTGGTAAATTATAATTATTCGTACTGTAAAACAGTTTCTTGTTTAAGCTTAAATACATATTTATAGTACGTACATATATTTATATACCGGTAGCCTTTAAACGAATTAGAGAACGCTGCTTTCTTACCCACCCTTTTTATGTTATGCAGACCGGTCACTATACTTAAAGAACAAACGCCTTTTATGTGGTTTAAAAATAAAAGACAATAATTTGTATCCACCCTATTTAGTATATAAGACATTATGAAAGGAAAATGCTTCGTTACGACGCTTATTTAATATTTTGTTAAGCTAGATAAGTTTTCAGGAGGCACACTTACGTTTTTTATTACTTTACGTATTATTAATACGTACTTACGTATTGTTTTACTTTACGTAAGTTTGCAGTTGAGGGAGGAGCCTATTTGCCATATGGTTTTGAATGAACCAATGAGAAACGTGCGGTGTTGCCAAATCTAATAATACCAGCTGATTTGAAAATATTGCTTAGTATGTTTTAATTAGTGTTGTCTACGGGCGACGTGGCAACGTCGCACTAGCCTTGTCTTGTGATTGGCTGCCACCAACTGCAAATTTACGTGGTCCCGACTTTTTTCATTGCATATCACGGTTTGTTCGTTTGTGTAGAAACCAGTTTTAGGCAGGCGATACATTTATTTTGCTAATTTATAATAACAGATTATAAAAAGTTTTTGTATAATTCTAGGTTAATATGATTAGCATCAACGTATTAAAAGTTTACTTTTGCTCATCACCATGCAAGTGCAAAGCTACTGTTACTAAAGGATGCATAAACAACAGAATAGCTAAAAAGAGTGCAATAATAACTTTGTTTATTAAACCATACCTGTATCTTCGTTGGCAAACATATTTTGTTTATAGTATATATAAATTTACTATCCCAGCATTATTCTTTTATAAAACCCTTAAGGGCAATGATCTCTTTGTAGGGCTATTTATTAGTTAGGGAGATTTTCAGTTATAACTTTGATGAAAGTGAACATTACAAGTTAATAATATTTAGGAAAATTTGAAGAGATAATACTAAAAAACAAGTGAAGGAACTCGTTTGAAAATACACAACACAATAAGGACTTGGCTTATTTGAGATTTGTTAGGCCATTGCCTGAACTAAAACTTAACTAAATCCAAATCCAAATATATCTAATAATTAAAATGGTTATAACATAGGTAAGGATCGTCAAATTTACTTTTGGAAAAATATCGTGTTATTAGGCCCAAACTCAAAGAGGCTTAAAGAAAGTTTCGTAGGCTGCAAGGGATTGGTTATAAGTTGAAGTTACTAAGAAATGTCAACAGTTGATCCTCTCTTGCTCAGAGCACTACTAAAATAACTTCTTGCTCAAAGATATACTAAATTCAAGGAGGAAATTTTTCTTTAGCACAGGAAGACCAATTAATTTTCTAGCTTGAAAAAAAAAACATTTCCTTGTTTAGAATAAGAAACCCTTAAAAATACACCTGAGGTTTATGAAAATGACTTTTCTTTTGACGTTTCCTAAAAAACCCTAAAAAATATGAGGCATAAAAATTACTCTCATGGTACTAAAATATAGTTGGGAAATAAATTTTATATAATTTGTATATTGTTTGATCACAGGTTACTTGTAAGATCATTTAACGTTACTGCTTAAAGGAAAACTTTAAAATGACTCACCATTTACAAGAAATTATGGAAAATCAAGAAAGTTATGATAAAGCTTTAAGCCCATAAAAAATGTATAGAGTTGGATATCATTGTTGCCCTACTTTCCAAGTCTGTTGAATTTTAAGAGTTGCGAGAAATTTTCTGCCAAAACTCCTGTTAAAATGCACACGTTATTCTTATGGTGGATAAATAACCTGTTATAGTTTGCTGGTTTGTGGATATTTTGTTATCAAACTCTACGTATTTTATACTAGGCTATAAACATTTTACCTAAAGATAATTTACCATCCTGCCTGTAGCAGCAAACCCAAGTACACGAGAAAACATTATGTTATATAAATAGCCTATTAATTAAATCTTACATAAGGAAATACAGGGTGGGGCAACATAACGCATTGTATGGGTCAAACAAACTTTATTTGGTTTTTACAATGTAAGTACATTCCTAAAGTTTTGTTTTACGTAGTTTTGAAGAGTAAATCATGCAGGTGTTGTCCCCCATTACATTGAGTATACCTATTTTTGGCGATTTCTAGTGTTTGCCATTACCCTTTCAAGCATAGCAGGCGTTATGTTGGCAATTTCTTCCTGGATCTTGTTTTTTTTTTTAATCTTGAAGGGTCCCTGGGCTGTCAACATAAACGCGGGACTTCAAAAAACCCCATAGAAAAAGTCGCAAGAGGACAAATCGGGAGATTGAGCCGGCCATTGCAAATCGCCCCTGATTGAAATAAGGCGTTTTGACAGTTCCTGCTCAATCACCATCTTTTATGGATGGAAATGTAGGTCATCATGGAGAATTCTCGTTACAGAACGATTGGAAAGTCCAAGTGGAGACTCATGTTTGAGCGCACAAGACAAAAACACGCTTCTGTTTGAGCGCGTGTCTTGGTGTTTGCACCATTGAAGCTGTCACTGCCTCAATGTTCTCAGGTGAACTAATGGGACTCTAGTTTTTCGTTTTGTTGAATTTGCAGTTTGTTTAAACGTATTGAACCACATAACAATTGATTTGCGGTCCGGTACAAGGGCCAACGGGGCTAAATTAAACCTATTCTGAAAGGCGCGCTGGGTTGCGATCACTGAACATCCGAAAAGTAGGCCTTAACGGCCAACACACGGTCTTCACTGTTCCAACTCATAATGACGACTAAACTGTACAAGGACAAAACTTTAAAGCTTACCTCAATACCTATATACCTCCTTCTTCGTCTTTTACCCACAATGTGGGATTGACAGCGTCACTTTAACACGATTACTAATACAAAAAACAATATTTACAACTATTTACATACTTCCGGCAGGCTACAGGCTTCTTAAATCATCCCCTAAATACTCTGAAATATCGTAATAGGCCCGGCTCTTGATGAAAGTGGTTAACACTGCCTCAAATGTTCTCAAGTCCAACAACTGGATATGTCGTGGCAGCTTATTGAACAGTCTTATGGCTGACACACTATAACTAGCCTGGGTCCTAGATAGTCGCACCCTTGGTACATCAAGCTGATGGCGCTGCCTGGTGTTATACTGGTGGACGTCAACACGAGTGGTGAAGGTTGTTATATTAGCCCTAACGTGCACCAGACAGAGAAGTATGTAGTGGCCAACTACAGTAAGCACACCAAGTTGTGCAAAGAGGGGTTTGCAATGAGCACGATACTCACTCCCAGTAATAATCCTTAATGCACGCTTCTGGAGCCTAAGCACTTCAACAACCTTTGGCGAGTGTCCCCAGAGAAGAAGACCATAGCTGACATGGCAGTGAAAGAGGGCATGGTACACCATCACCAAATATGCCTCCGTTACACAAAATTTCAGCTTGAAGAGGAGGAAACAGATCCGTGAGAGTCTGTTGGTGGTCTGGTCAATGTGATGTATCCAGCTGAACTTCCCATCAAGAACAAATCCAAGCAATTTAACTGGATCTTGAACACCAGGCTGATCTCTGGAGAGGCTGCAGATGATGTGCTGCGTCTTATCCTCGTTTAGTTGGAAGCGGTTTGCCAGAAACCAGGCAGTTGTATCTTCAAGACGCTGTCTGGAGATGGCCAAAGCTTGATCGATGTTCGTACCAGCTGACAGGAGAGAAGTGTCGTCTGCAAACATGATAGCCAAGGGGGGGTGCCAAGGTTGTCGAGATCGTTGATCATGATGAGAAAAAGGGTAGGCCCAGGCACTGAACCCTGGGGGACACCAAAATCAACTGGCAAAGTGCTGGAGACGGCTCCACCAACTGCAACGACCTGCGAGCGCCGTTCGAGGTAAGTACTCAGGATGGCAAGAGCGGCATCCCTGATCCCATAGAAGTGGAGTTTCCTTTTCAAGATGGAGTGGGAGACACAATCAAATGCTCTACTGATATCACAGAGAGTCAGAGAGAGAGCTTGGTGGTTTTCAAATGCATTTTCCACGCTTGCAGCAACTTTTGCAACAGCATCAACGGTTGACCTGCCCTTACGGAAGCCAAACTGCATATTCGAGAAGAGGTCAAGTCCCTCAAAAAATGCTTCAAGCTGGGGTTTTATGGTGGCTTCTACACCTTTCCGAAGACAGGAGTTATGGAGATGGCCGATAGCTATTAAGCCTCTGGTGGACACCCTTCTTGTAAATAGGGACAGTTTTCGAGGTCTTCAGAAAGTCCGGGAAGACGCCACAACTAAGGCAGTCGTTGACAGCAGCAGCAAGTGGAATGGCGATGGCATCAATAGTTTTTTGAAGTATGTAGGTAGACATACTAAACACATCAGGGCTCCTAGATGGCTTGAAAGACAGAACCAGCTTCTAAGGTTGTGAGAGTTGTAGGTTGGAAAACTGTTAGAGTATCAGGTGGAGGATTCACTCTAGATTCCAGAAGCTGGATGGGGTCCACATCTACATCAGGTAAGGCCTCAGTGATAGCTCTTACAGAATCAATGAAATATCCATTGAAGGTATCAGGCTTGCAAATTCAACAGGCCGTCTAGTGCAAGACCTGTGCGAGTTGATGACATCCCATGCAGCCTTACAGCGATTTGGGGCGTGTTCGATTTGTGACTCAGTAGCCTTCTTCTTCGCCATCTCAATTTGTCCCTTATAATAAGCCTTGGCCTGTCTATACCTTAAAAGGTACCTGTCATTTTCACCGCCAGCAGACCTATCTTTAAGAGCTAGATCACATCACAGCTTTAATCCTAGCCAACTCATCCGTATACCATTCCTTGTGGCTAACTAAACGTTTAACCTTTTTGGTCTTCTGGGGTCGTAAGGTCTGATTTTTTCAGGGAAAAACATATCAAAAATCTCCTGAAATTTTTTAAAGAAAACATACAACTTATTGCTAACTCCAGCATCTTTTAAGATTTCATCCCAAGGGGTGCTGGCAAGTGCCTCCCTGAAACGCACAAGATCAGCATCATCAACTAGCCTAGAACTAAAAGTATAATTCACACGCCAGGATAAAGAAGTATTGCTTACCAGGCTGCAGTTTGCCACATTGAGAGAGGTTACCAAGGCTGCGTGATCATCCCATGCAGCTCCACCACCCTTGTGTCACAGTCGGAGGGTTGGAAGTTTAACAGCAACGTTGTCGAGGCAGGATCTTCCTCTGGTTGGCTCAAAGCAGGTAATGTACAGGCCATATGATTTCAGAGCTCCACAACAGTCCTCGCTCTATGGTCACTCCAACGAAGTTTACATTGAAATCTCCAGCTATAGCAATTTTAACAGATGATTTTCTGTTCAGAAAGACAAGCACTGTTCAAAAAGTTCACAAAAACTTTCAAAACTTCCGCTAGGGGAACGATAAACGGATACACAGATGGTGTTTTGAGCAGGTAAAAGAAACAGCAACAAGTTCGCAATCAAGTTCTTTACAGAAACTATTTACATTCAAGACATTAAAATCGATGTCGCTACGGACGTAAATTGCAGACCCACCGCACCGAATTTCAGACCTACAGAAAAAACTGGCAGCATTGAGGTCAGATATTTTGCTATAAAAGTCAGTTTCATTTTGAGTTAAAAATGTTCACACAAACACAAGATGTCTAGCTTCTCATTTTCAGCAAATAGAGTCAAAAGGGCTTGCTTAGGCCTAACACTCTGGACATTCCAGTGACCCAGAAGTAAGGTGTCATTAGGCCTAGTGGTTGAATATGTCTTTAGTTATGTTTGCCAGTTGTTCAGCTTGCTCTCCCTAAAAAAACTCTAGATTGAACATTATGCCTACTTCGAATGTGAAATTTTCGCACAAGTGCACCAGCAGGCCAAAATTCAGCGCTCAGCAACTTAGATTCAGAAACTGAGGTTACCCCTATCTTGAACGATTTGTAACTATTGGATTTCGTTTTGAGTTCTATACAATCACTGACTGTTACCTGCCTGTCAGAAAGATACTTAGAAACTGAGTCGCAAGATCATTTACTGAAATTCTAGTCAAAAATATATAATTTCTTTCGGTTGGAGAACTATTTACAGGTTTAGCAGTTTTGAGGGCCTACCTCCGTTTCCAGTGCAGACGGTGATGTTTTTGGAGGTTCTAGATTTGGGAGTCTGTGAAGGTCCCGTGGTATCACTTGTAGTTTGTAGATTTTTCGGTAGGGCTTTAAGTTTATCCGCAAAACTAACACTCAGATCTCTATTTACAAATTTAGAGCTGACATCTACAGAAGAAGTGGGGTGAGAAACTTTAGAGCGGCCATGTTGTTGTTGAGTTCCGCCAGAAATTTTACTGAGTTCAGTCAGTAGTTCATCCCCAATCCCAACATCAGGCGTTAAGCACAGACCATTAGGAGGAGTCACAGTCCCATTAGTGACAGAGGCTATACCCAGTCTTTCAGGAAGAGTATCAGAGGCAATCTGAGTTGAGGAACGGGCGGTATTTGCAGACATGTCAGTGAGTAGTATGAATGACATTTTCATCTTTTCCATCCGATTTGGATGTCTGTGTCACTGTCAATGCAGACGACAAATCACTACTTTCGTCAAGTACATGTGTTTCCTATTTAGAGCAACTTGTGTCTAACCTCACTTTGTCAATATGAGAAGAATCATAAGATACATTTTGGTAGCCCAAAACATTGTCAATTTTCTTTGCTATTTGAGAGTTGCTCGAAACTAACTCTTTCATCAAACCCAGAATATCCTTGGTCATAATGTCAGCATTGAATCTACTTACGTGAACTTTCAGTGTATCATGGCAGTTATCACAAAACCACTTCACTTTATCACCTAAGGCCAAAATCATGTCGTATTCATTAGATGAGATCATTAAACACTTCGAGTGAAACCACACCTCACAAAAACCCTCACAACAGAGTCCTTTATCGTTTTTATTAACATTTTTGGAGCACACTCCACACTGCGCGCGCTTCCTAGTAGCCATTGTTGCCGGAAGTCGAGCCTGCTAGCTCTTCGCTATGACATGAACAAACAAAATGGCGCACATTAAAAAAAGGAAGATATGCTGCCCCACCCTGTATTTAAGCAAAAGTGCAATCAGGGAAAATGAAATTCTCTTAGCCTGCAGGTTCGCTTCGACGGGATTATTTTTTAAATGTATGAAGTTTCATTTTCAAAAAAAACTTTCACAATTATACTTTTTTTACATCCATACCACCCACTATGTTACCATGTTTAAATAGTCATACGTGCACGTTACCATACAAAACTAAAAACATAAACACTTAGAACCAATGAGTATTGCAATTTTTAGTTGATTCGTTAAGAGATCTGTACTTGAAAAATGAGTTTCCCTACCACATAGAATCCATTGTTTTAGATAACAATTGAGCACAGAGAGGCTTAATACAAGATAACCATGATTCTGAACCTTGTGTGAATTATTTGAATCCTCTCATGACATTTAAATTATCCTTCATGTTATAACAATAGTGTAAGCAATGATACTGAAGGACAATGATTGACTATTTTATTTGTCATATCTATTTTACTCAGTTGAAATATTTGAATTGCACTATACGTTGAGACGGACATGTAAAGTAAGTGGTCTATTTTCATTAATCTATGCTTTAATTCTAATAACACCAAATCAAAAACTACCGTTTGTATTCTTTAAATTTGACCTATGTAATATTGCTATATACATGTTTTCAAGCGGTAAGAAATATGTTAACAATAACAATCACATTCTCGTCTATTCCATCGGTCCAAAGGACATTAGCTTTAGTCAGCTTATGGAACTTAGGGAAATAGGAATCAATCTCCTTACACAATGGAAGTATGGTGTTTGCGTAGATAAAATTATATACTTGTCTTAAAATTGGTTTCAACATTATAAAGGTGCATATTGGCAAAGTAAATTATTCGTAGATGAATAAATATTATAAAAAAATTCAATATAGTTTAAAATGAACAATATATTTCAGGTGAGTAGGTGGCTTGAATAAATCTTTTGCGTAGCGACACGGACTTCGGGCCCAAGGCAGAGATGCCGTGGGTTCGGATCCTGGTCACTGCCGCACACATTTTATCAGTACAGTTTACCTTCGTTCTGTACTGGCTCACCCCTTGCTATGCTCGATACGTTCCACGCGCGAGCACTTAATCTATGTGGACATGCAAATGCAAGGTTAAAAGAGGCCTTCACATCTAAAATAAAAACACTCTCATTTTGTTTTTCAAAATAGTTTTCTCTCTCGGTCTATACTGAAACACGAGGCTACCTCCCCCAAGAGTTGTCTTAGGTGGGGGAAATAACGAGTCCCTGAGGCACCCTATTGCTTCTGGCTAGCTACAAAATACATTCAGAGAATATAACATTGAAAGTTCTCGTATAGGAAATCTGTTAATGGGGGAAATGGTATAGGTGGAAATAAAATAACAATTTTCAGTGGACCCTAGTACATAGTATGTATTATGACTCCTGTTATCATGTGATCAATATCTCTACTTACCTATGATATACGTTATAGGAGATTATACATTTAATTTCTAAAGGTTTTTAAAATGTTGGTAAAGTTGATGATGCTATGGAGATGTATACACTTATGCATTCCTTTGATATTGGTACATACTAAGTAATTTAGAGCGTAAAAACTATCAATTAGAATATCATATTTTAGTGCTAAAATCATTTTATCAAGTTACCAAAACTGTATAATAAATTTGATAAACATATATTTTATTCCGACTTCATTGCTAACTACAGTCTTATTTAGTTTGAAATCGTACATTTAGTAATATATTATAATAAAATAAAGTAAAACGATTAGGCCAAGTTTTTATAGTTACTAAAAAAACATAAAGCTACAAAACGATGCCATTTTGGATTTTTAGTTAGAATAAAATGTTGAAAAATTATTACAACTTTAACGACTGGAATTCATTTTTGTATGACGAAGCATAACTTTTGTCTTGTTAAATTCTATTAAATAATACGTTAATTTATAAAAATCCTTGGTTTAGCCTTTCAATAGTCAAAGGTTTAGCTCTTGAGTCGTTCTAGTACAAACAAATAAATGAAAATAGATTTACCTTTGCTAACAGCTTAATAGCAATTTGCGTTACGATCGTTTAGGCATTACAATCAATATTACATTCCATCATCAGACGTGGTAACCTGTGTGCGACAAACCTTTTCAGTGTTATATTTATTTATTTATTTTTTTTTTGTAGTTCGTGTGATGTGCTTAGATATTGATAACGTTGCTTCAGCTGAATCTTTGATACGTCTGGTGATGTTATTGTAATGTCGAAACGGCTGTAACGCAGGTTAAAACTGATTATACAGTTGACAAAGGTAAACCTATTCTTAGACTTAACTTTAAATAGTGACTTTAAAATTTGTCTTTTAATAGTTCGCGAATACTACAAGCTCAAAAGTGCTTAACAAGTTTGGAAAAACAACCATGCAAACTATGTTGACGGTTGTTTGTAAAGTCACGGTAAAACTTTGGAGATAAGGAAGCTTTTGAATTACCCAAAGGCTTAAATTGAATTATCATTCGCAATTTAGAGTTTGAGTGGAATTCTATAATAACAACCTCTAAATTCCTTATCTAAGAGTTAGGGGCCTATATATAATTCAATAATTTATTTTTGAACATAGATTTTTTATTTTATAATATCATGACTTTTTCCATAAGTCGTTTAGCTCTAAAATCCACTTTGCATCAATTGTAGTTCATTAAATTAAATTATTCGTCCAATTGATACCGGTATAATGCAAATAAAATCACAAAAAGGAAACAAATGCCCGATTAATGAACAAGTTCACACTTCTACCATTACTCCTAAACGTTTTTTTTTGTTTTTCTTACAGTTATATTATTTTAACATAAATCACTTGAGGAATGTTTGATGTATGTAATGGCCTACTTTTACCATTTTATTTCTTTAATGTTGATTCCATCATTGTGATTAAGCAGACTTTATGAGAAAAATATATATATATATATATATATGTGCCAGGAAATGGAAAATTTTATATTTCATCACTAGGGACTAAAGTGATTCTTTTTGGCCCAAGGTCAAGTTTTACGATCAAGTTGAAGGCCAGGTCGGAAAATGAGTGAGGGTTAAAAAGTCACTTTTTGCCCGTATGGTGAACTTTATTTTTCGTTATATTGCATCATTAACAATTAAAGCTAGAAAAATCAATATAGATGACCTATCAAAACGACTTCCAGCTTGTTTTCAATTCTGCTAATGCAAATAAGCAGCTGTTTATTAAGGGATTCAATAATTTCGTCTATTTAAATTGTGTCACAGTACATTATACTACAAGGCCCCACTAGAAACACCTTACCTAATAAATCAATCGATAAATAAGTTTGATCAATACGATTGCCACAATCGAAATTTACAACTGTTTACAACAGCTAATTTTTACTCCTGGTGAAACTAAAAATGAAGGGAGTAAAAATGCTACTTTACACCCGCAACGCATGCATTAAAAACGGCTGTTTTTGCTGCAGTATGACGAAAATATCTCTTCCAATATTTTTCTATCAATAAAACTCCTCATAGAATATTATGTCTTTCTCCGTATTTTTAACATGCGTAAATGTTTGATTCAAAACTGCTCTTAGCATTCTTAGCGTTCTTAGCATTTCGTTCAACTACAGTACTACTGTTATAAGCATGGTCAACAAATGAAAACTACATACAGCATACATCAAGAATCTCTATTATTTTCACTTATTTACTATTTATGGACCTCTGCAACTAGTTTTAAGTAAAAAAAAAAAAACTTAAAATAAATCTTTTATACATTTTAAATAATTTGTGTTGTATTTGTTGCTAACTTTAGTGACATTACTGACATTTTTTATACCTGAGGCATGTCCTTGTTTGTAGTTGACTTTGTAGTTGTTTGAGTTACTTTTATTTGTAAATTATTTATAAATATTAGTTTATGAGTGTCATAGAACGACAGGAACACTAAAAGATATTTTTAACCCTACAATCTCAAAGATATTTAAGTAAAAAATACATTCATCCAAAATATTTAATACATTGTTTCCTTCTGCAAATATTTTATGGATCAGAAACAAACGTATTTTAGGTTCAGCGAGAAATCTGATTCATTCACCCCATTACGCCGGGTCTGTTTTTTCCCCCCGGATATATCAAACTCGTGCTAGCATTTCTACCACCTGCAGAATTTCGGCCGTTACATTTTATCATATTTCAAACTATTTTTACTATTGTTACCTAACTGCTTTAGGTTATAGTATTATCGTGAATTAATAGACACTTAAAAGTGTATGCTATATAAAAGATACGGTGTGTAAGATAACCACCATATTAGGCACAAAAATGTTAAAAGTAAACACTAAATCCTTTCATCACAAATATATTGTTAAAACTAAAATAAATAAGGTGAAGTGGTAGAATTCAAAAAACCATGGATATTTTAGAAATTTATAAAAAATAAGAAGTTAAACTAATGTTAAAATCCGTGTATCAATATTATTGTTTTATAATGTATGTTAATTTTAAAAGAGATTGAATAGTTATTAAGAACCACTTTGGTATTGATATTTGTATTCCAAGTGTGCTTTTATACATTTAAATATTAACTAACAGTTTTTATTATTTTATGTTTGTTTTTTACTATTTATTTGTTGTCAAACTACTCAGTAGAAGCGAGGTTGATAAATGATGACGTCAGATACATTGTTCATTTGTCTTAACCACACACATTGTTCCACATCAACAATAAATAATGTGTGTTAATTACAACAAAGCCTGCAAACTATGACTAGAATACATCAAACGTGTCGTCAATATAAAGTGAATTACGTAAACTGAGTGAGTTATTTGTCGATTGAATCAACTTGTCGAATGTCATTTGTCCCCTGTAATACATTTCCAATATTTCATTTATCTCTGATTTTTTTAACCTATACTGTTTACCTTTACTTACCCTAAATAGATAAGTGTAAATGTAAAAGGTATACCTAAATAAAGGAAAATCTACACCCACGTTACTTTAATGGTACACTCATCTAAGTGTTGTTTTAGGCATATTTTTTAAGTTGTTGTTATTGCTTGTTTTTAAGGAAAGACAAAACTGATGGATCCATAAAAACTGCAAGTATACATTTTTACTCAGTTACATAAAGGTCAGGTCAAATATAAAACAGATGTACTCTATTAACACTACTTTATTTAGTGAAAACCAAATACCTTTTACGTAATTGTTTTTATAATACCTTATAAAGTCCACTTTAAAATTTAAATTTCCTCATGGGACAAGCCTTAATATGGAGAGTCAACTTGCAGATTGTAACATAAAAACCGTATTGAATTAAGAATCCAAATATTAGCTTTATAAGTTTTGCACCTGTACCTAAATTTTCAAATATACCAATAAGATAATGTCAGTAAATAAAAGCTAAAGTGAATATGCCAATTAAGAATTATTCACTAAGTGTTTTAAGACCAGTCAAAGCAGTTTCATCATTAGGCATAAAATTTAAGACTCCAGTACGGCTTGGGTATAGACGACTTTTATCATATCTGAATAATATTTTGGTCACTTATACATTTCTATGGTGGTGTAAGAATTATTGGATTTTTTACTGTATTTGGGTTTGTACATTCTCTTTTAGAAATAAACATAAAATATTATAGACAATTTGTTTTTAGATAAACAATGTAAAAGAAAACATAAGAATTAAACTTAAATCCAAATTAATTGAAGAAAAAATCTAACTGTGTATTATGATTAAACGTGTTATGATCACTTTATATTCAAAGAGTGCAAATGACTCGTTAGTAAGGTTTTATACGAGTAAAACAATATTTTCTCTCAGAACCATGGCAAACTGTTGTGCATCATCATTTATCTATAAACACTCTTTTATGTGACATAAAAAAAAAACACTATGCAGGTTAGTAGATAAAGTGTCACTAGCCAAAATGAAATGTCTTATTAACACTTGACTTTTCTTCAAAGGGTAAGACTTAGCAGCTTTGTTTCATACTCATCAAACCTTTAAAATGTAGACATAATTTGTTGACAAGAGTTGCTGAATTTTATTGACAAAAGCTTCCAGCTTCCCGAATTATCTAAACACACCTTGACGTTGTTGAGATTCACTAGTGTTTTGTGTGTTAAAAGTTCAATTAATTGTTCATGTTTCTATTAGGAACGGTTTAAAAATTAGGCACAATCAAAAGTAATGAGCAAACATTTTGAGTACACACCAAAATGTACACAGTTGAATAATGTTGTATAACAGTAATTATAATGTTGTTCATTCACATCGTATATCAAAATAACCAAATAAATAAATAAATAGGCCTCATTCCATACGTAGAAAAAATGTGTTTAAATTAATTATATTTAAAAATTCTAAGCATGACAGATTATTTATTTATTTAATTAACAATTCTAATTTACAGTTTTTTATCACATTTCTACACTAAATAGTGCTAATTAAAACACATACAAAATAAAAGAGAAATGGTGAATTAATCTAAAACATTATTATTATATCATCAGAATAATATAATATAACATCAGATTTTACTCAAATTTATCCTAACCCGTCTGGACTTAAAGAGTTTTACAAGTATAACAAATTTAGTCTGGAGGTACATTTGTGTGTCCGTCCAAGATGAGATGTCCAATGCGATGAAGCGTGTCCAAAGCAAATGGGTTTCTGTAACGGATCAGTAAGGTCAAATTGAAGGGATAGAAGGGGGAGCAGAATTTATTTTCTGATTATAATATCCATACATACTTGGGCCCTTACTAATCGTCGTCGAGGTACAATAATTAATTCATATAATCTTTTATTAAAACTAAATGAGTGGAGTCTTTTTTTTTCAAAAACAACGAGTTTGAAATGACTGTAGTTGTTTTTACTAACCAACTAGCAAAATACCTGTCCGTATGGGGTCGGCTTTTAAGTATAAAATGTTTATAGAAAGTTATACTCGTGCTATACGTTTGCAATGGGAGAACACACGGTTTGAGGAAATTTGGTTCTTTTAATTTACGGTAGTCTATGCTATAGTACAACATAGGTTCCATATCCATTATGTTCTTCCACTACACCTAAACAAAATAAACGGTATCAGCAATCTGACACATACTTTCTACCATTAGCTTGTCAACAACGTCTATCATGGGTAAGCGATAAATTTAACTAACTATGATTTTTAAAAGGCAAAATCACAAAATATGCATTATTTTTTGAACCTTAACTTTTACAGGAATGAGGAATTGTACAATTTTGCTGAGAGTTATAAGGACAAGTAGAGAAAATGTTCGATCAGAGTCGGGTTTTTTCTGAAAAATCACTTTTTTGTTTTTCATGGGTTTTAGTGAATTTCCCTATAGGGAAGTAGCTATTACCGTAGGTCTCATGGTAACACTTAGGCCCGGGACCGATTTACTTTTTCATTTTGGTGTCCCCAGAGGCCAAAAACACCATTCGTTAAAATTTTTATATATGTACATATATATAGGTATATATATATATATATAGATTTATATATATATATATATGTGTCCGTGAACACGATAACTTGAGTAATTTTTATCCGATTTTGATGAAATTTGGTTTGAAGGTGTAAGGCG
Source organism: Macrosteles quadrilineatus (assembly GCF_028750875.1). Taxonomy (NCBI): domain Eukaryota; kingdom Metazoa; phylum Arthropoda; class Insecta; order Hemiptera; family Cicadellidae; genus Macrosteles; species Macrosteles quadrilineatus. Next base: position 40,311 of record NW_026543001.1, on the reverse strand, counting down.
GGATAAACTTGAAGGAGTTCGCGATCCAGCATGATCGGATCATGGGAACAGGGTTTTATGGGGGGTTTTATGGGGTAAAAATAGGGTTTTCTCACTTTTGACCCTCAATACACAAAATTTCCCAATTTTTCTCTAAACCTTCTTAAAGAGCTTTAAAAAACAAACAATTCAGTATATCAAAGTGTTTTTGTACAGTTATTGGTTACGGAGAAAACTAAAAAAATGGTAAATTTAAAATTCCCATGTTATTCTTATGGAGAATATTGTAAAATGTTGTAGTTTGCTTGTTTATGGATATATTTTGATCAAACTTGACAAATATATTAATTTTATACTAAGCAATATTTTTTTTACTTAAAACACTCGTGAACTTTATTAGTTTCCTTGTAGCAGCAAACCTAGGTACTCGTTAAACCTAATGTTATTTAAATAGATCAATTGAAAATCAATTCAGCCAAATGGAAATTCGCTTAGACGGCAGGTTTGCTGCGGCGGGGGTATTGTTAATAATTTGAAGTGCTAAAATTATACTATTTTTTTTTCAAAATCATTCAGGCCATTTTTGAGAAAATCTGATTTTTCCGTTATTTTATGGGTTTTATGGGGAAATCGCCATTAAAATAAACGTTAAAAAATGAAAAACCTTGGAGATACTAAAGATTAGGACCTATATACCAAATTTAATCAATACCATAAATTTTGATCAATTTAATCATGGAGGGTTTGTCAAGATAGAAACAAAAAATAATTTTGTCGTTCATGCCAGTAGGCCACACAAAATTTACCTGTGACTGGGCCTTCGGCCTTCTAAAAAAGAAGTTCAGAGTTACGTATGTATCGATGTTATCAGAGTTAGTTGACTGCATCAATGACTTAACCCCAACTTCTAAAGTAAATACTGCAGATATGGTGGCTAATAAACAAGGTGAAGTACTAATCAAAATCCATGATTGGCTAATGTTTTTCCAGACTTATGGTGCCAAAAAGTACCACTCATTACACGGTATAACCATGTTGAGTTCATTACAGAGTTAAAAGGAAAAGTGCACTGCAAAACTGATCTTGAAGACAACGTGTATGTTCATCAGGTATTCGACACCGAGAATGGACCTAGCGGTTTCCCCAAACAAATAGTTCCACAAAGAATGACTCCAAAGAGGAAGGGGTATCTGTACAAAAACATTAGGGAATATTGCAAAGACGAGTTCAAAGATGTTTTGTGCCCTCATCAAGACCCATCTGTCCAGCCTGAAGATCCTGATGAACCTGTTCCGGGGACTTCGACGGCGTGTCAAGGACCGTCAAAGAAGCGCCGCAAGCGCTCAGTGTAAACATAGAAATATTTTTTTTTACTTAAAAAATGTTTCTTTTTTAAATATGATTTAAAAAACTGTTTTATTAAAAACTGGAAAATGCCGCCAAGAGGTCGCTTTCTGTAGTTTTGGGATTTATTATGGAGAAATAACATAGGGCCGTGAAGAGGTCCCTTTTCTGAAATATAACTTTTTACGACATGCTTCAATAAAAACATGATTTTCTTAAAAGTTACTGTTAGTTAAGACACAAATGGGTATTCCCATCACAAGAGACATTTAGGGATTTCTTTTAAAACCAAAGTCGTTGCTTAAATATGAAAAATATACGTTTTATGCTGATTGGAAATTTTCAAATAGATTTTTTTTAAGAAATAGGCCCTTTCTTTCATGGAATTTGAAATATCTATAACTTTAGCACAAAAAAAAAATCTTAGACTCATGGGACTTGCACCAAATTAATAGGATTTAAATGAGGAATTCTAAAATAACAGTAACTCAAAATCGTAAATTGCCGCGAAGAGGTCCCAGTTTCATTTCCGCCTCACATATCCACTCAAAGCTCAAAATTTGTTACGAAAACAAAAACTTCTCCATATATACTTTCTCCATATACTATGTATAGGGGGAGAAATTAAAAATTAATAGTGCTGCACCCTGTTGGAAAACCTTACAACCTTTTAATGATATCGAATATCATAGAACGAAGTTGTGTAGTTAAAACAGCTGGCAAACTGCTTTAATTCATTTTAAATTGTTAACATGGGAATCTGCATAGCCACTAGGGCGAAGCCCAAAAGGATCTTTGAGATAACAGTAAGTATATATGTTAATCGGGAACGTAAGCTATCATGATATAACGTTTCAGTTCAATCTGACAAGTAATTAATGTGTGATTGAACTTCGAACAAACAAACAAACATACAAACAAACAAACATACAAACAAACAAACAAACAAATACACAATCTTTCACATTTATAATTTTTGTAAGATTACAATGGGTTTATTTGAAAATGGAACTCATAACGTAGCACTAAACATTGATTCATATTATTACGTAATTAAATTGGGTACCTATCTTACATAGCATGAATTGATACTGTAGTTTTGCGTGTATGTGTAACTAGCAGAGTACCTGTCCTTCGTCCGGGGTTGATGTATGTTTAAAAAGTGCTTTTTGAAATCTGAAATTAAAAACAGTGTTAAATAAGATTCAATTCCACAATTCAATATAAAAAGAAACATTTTCAAACAATAAAACAAATAAAAAAATTCAAAGCTTTTACTTACTTTATAATTATAAAATCATACATAGGCAAATTATAATTTACAACATCTGGTTAATATTACGGGTTGACTGAAAAGAAAAATGTGATCTTGCTTCAAAAAGCATTGCTCACTTAGCATTGAATATAAAAATATCTCATTATATACTATGTGAGCAAACAAAAACATTAACACTCTAACTACTTAAACAAACGGAAATATATTTAGCCCTACTATTTATAGCTCCTACTATTCATGCACCAAAGGCAAGTGTATAAACAACTTATTTTTTTATAGTTTTTTTTTTAATTGAAATATTTTTATATCAGCTTAGAATTAGGAAATTTAACGTCATTCAAACAATGTTTATGTCGAGGGTAGGTTAAGTTAAGAGGAACTTGGTTGAAAATATACATGTAATGACCATGAAACGCTCGTAAAAAGTTATTCATTATTAGAATAGAATGTGAAATCTACAGGAAGTGTCAAAAGTTATAATATAGATAGGTAGTAGGTACCTCTGGACTAAAAAAATTATAACTAATCTACGGGTAGTAATATGAAATTATGATTAAAAATTTTTTAAAAAGGCAAATGGTGTGAAGAATATTTCTCTAAAAATGGCAAAAATATACAATTCATTATCTCCTTGAGAAAAAAGTTAAAATTTTTAAGGTGTGTGCCCTACTCTAAACACATGTTAGTCGTCCAAAAATGTTAAAAAGATTCAAGTAAATGTGAACTTTGTAATTTCACTACTTTTTACATCAAAATCTTTCTATACAATGACTTACATTAGCGAAAATTTTTATAATTAACTAGGGTTAGATACAGCAACAGATATACAATCTTAATTATTTCATAAAAGCAATAATCAATGAACCACCAAATATAAGAATAAATAAACATGTGACATTATTGTAGACAATATTATATTTATAAACCACCTGTAGAATTGTGAATTAATGTGGTTTGACGGTTCAGCTTGTTTACATTTGGGTGGCATAGCAAATTGCAAACATTGTATGTTCTCATGTCAGCCATGGAGCCCAATCAATATTTACTTTTAAAATCCTCGCCTCAGAACTTTTAAAGCCAAAGGAGCAAAGCTCACGGTCAGTATTGAAGTGTGAATAGTCCTATAAAGGTGCTTGGTATGGTAGCTATATTTTCCTATAATTTAAGCCCAGTCAGTTCAGTAGTTTATGCGCCTGGCCCTATTAGTAACAAACATACAGACACCATTATATTTGTTATATAATAGTATGGATAATTAATTTTGTATAATTGCCTAGTATACATCTGGTTTAACAGTTACCAAATTATTAACTGTGCTGTGTAGCTATTACTGGGCAATTACTATGAATCATAAACTTAGTTTTACCTACAACAGTTGTCTAAACTAAACTAGCCTTTCAGTTCAATTGTCAGAATTAATTGATAATATTCACTTATCAGTATTGTTTACTTACTTAAAAAACATTGGTTTACTTAACAATGCTGTTACCTCTCTTAGAATCTATGTGTAGCGATTGTTAGTAATTACAAACGGTCATAGTTAAAGTAGTGTACGCAACTTGTGTAAATAGTACACGTTAATGTAAAACGTAGCGAGCGTTGCATAAACTACCATAATAGAATAGCAAACCATGTTACAAAACAATTCGGCTACTCTTGTATGATCCAATAAAATGTTGTTATTTATGAGCAGAATATTGCTTTTATGGACTCTCTTAACGACTGTAAAGGGAGTATGTTGAGTTTTTTTTTGAGTTTACAAACTACCAAAATAAATGGTCCATTATATACTTTAACGAGGAGTAGAGGGTCTTTGTGATATTTTATCAATATAGATACTATATTACAATATTTACAAAATTGAATTTTTGTTAGATCTTATACTGCATTCGTGGCACTACTTATTTATATTTTGAGTCAGCCATTATATATATATATATATTTTTTTTTTATGGGGAGGAGGTACAAATGCATTTACGCACACTGAGGTGCTCAATGGCCACTCAGTAGTGCCGGACTCCCGCGGGCTCATTGTCCCCGGACTACCGGCTAAAAAACCCCCTCGTCTCCTAGGACACTAGCCTGGAACTGTTTCGCACATTACTTCGGGCTAGGCCTTTTATACTACGCCCCTAGGGCTTTCCTTCTGGTTTCCTCAGAAAACTAAGGCCGATCGAGGTCGACTTTCTTATCCCGAAGTATGGCTTCGACGAACTGCTTTACACAGTTCCAGTTTTTTCCCCCCTGTATCATAGCTCCAACGATGTATGTAAGGAGGGACGCGGAATGTGTGCTCGAGCGCCTGTAGCATGTCACTCCACCTGGCGGAACGCATTCTTCACGTCAAGAGTGACGAAGAGAACTAAGCGGCGCGACCAATGACTGTGGTTCTCCGCACTCCGCACTGCCCCAACTACCTTTTGGATGGCGTCAATGGTCGAGTGACCAGAACGAAAACCATGCTGCTGCGGGGAAAAATCACCAGCAGAGACGATAGCCTCGGTCAGTCTGACACGAATTAACTTCTCCATCACTTTGCCAACAGTGTCAAGCATACACAGTGGGCGGTAAGAGGAGGGGGTTCCCGGTGCACTCTTCGCCTTGGGGATCAGGACAAGGCGTGCCACCTTCCACGCCGTCGGGAAAACGCCGTCCGCCAAACAGGAGTTGAACATATCCAACATAAGCTTTGGATTGTACTCAACGACGAGCTTGAGGATTTCCGCAGGAATGCCATGAGGACCGGGTGCTCTTCGATTCCTGAGGGATCGGACAGCGGAGGTAAGTTCCTCTTCCCGAAAGGGTGGGAACGTGCCAAGATTCCTAAATTCTCTAGTTGGTCGCACTGGGTATTTCGAAACAACGAGTCAACGACAGCAGCCATGGCAGCAGGATCCATGTCCACAGGTGGTGAACGAGTCCCTAGCTTTTAGGTTACTATCTTGTAACCCGTCCCCCAGGGGTTGTTGTCGACGTCCTGACACAGTTGCTTCCAGCACCCGACCTTACTCCGGTTGATTGCACCACGAAGATCTCGCCTGGCAGCCTTGTGCTCTGCCGATCTGGCATTGGCTTCAGGCCGGTTTCTGGCACGCTGCGCTGCTCGTCGGAGGCTAAGGCATCTTCGCCGGAGTTCCGCAATCTCGGGTGTCAACCAGTAAACTGCCTTCTTCCCACGACGGGCAGAAATCCTGGGCATGGAACAGTCGCACGCCAATGAAATGAGTCGCATTGTCGACGTGGCACGAAATTCGGCACTTCCGATGTCCCCGACAGTTTGATCCCCGATACATCCCCGAAAGGTGTCTCGGCAAAGACGACCGAGGTTCCAACGTCGAGGCGGGTTGGCCGAGTTGGCATATGGATGCCTACGCTCGGGAAGCACCCCGAAGACAATTGCCTGGTGATCACTTGCAGAGTAGTCCTCGGAGACACGCCAGTCAGAAATCCGATTGGCTAGGCCTTCAGATGCCAGTGAGATGTCAGGGATGGTCTCTCCATATCCAGGGCGACGGAAAGTGGAGACATTGCCCACGTTCAGAACATGAAGACCCAGCCTGGCTGCCATCTCTAAAACATATCGTCCCCTTGTGTTTGTTTGGGGTGAACCCCATTCCACCGCCCTAGCGTTGAAATCTCCGCAAACAATCACCCCACCATCGACGTTCAGGATCCCGTCCTCTAGAGAGTCGACCATCTGGCGGTACTCTGCTATGGGCTGGTTAGGTGTAAGGTAGCAGGAGAAGAAAGTTAAACCTCTGCTTCGCAGCCACACGAAACCGTTTCCCTCACCGGAATCTAAGATAGGTACCTTCCCGGGGTCAAGGACCCAGATGGCCGCCGTCCCAGAAACATCAGGAAACCACTGAGGAGAGCGTCGGTTCTGATATTGCTCACTCAGCAGCAAAATATCGGCGCCTTGCTCGGTTGCGAATTGGTACAGCAGACCGTCAGCTGTCCTGCTCCTTTGCATGTTAAGCTGAAGGGCACTTATCATTTCTGGGTGGATTGGCGGATCTTGTGCAGTGCTTGCTTATAAGCAGCACAACGGCTTGATCCCGCAGCGTGCTTAATGGCATCGTTCTTCAAGCCGGCCTCTGTGCACAGGACGCAAGATTCAGCGGAACTGCATACATTGGCCCTACCTGTGATTTTGGCCGCCGCACTTGTAGCACATATTGCTTCTGTCGGGACCTTTGCAGCGATTAGCTATGTGGTTAAACCCCAGGCATTTATAACACCTTGGGGCTACGAGCTTCTCGCGGACCCGGCATCTCACCCATCCGACCTTTATGAGCCCTTCAGCTAGGAGTTTTCTCCCATCTCTAGCTCCCAACGTCAATATCGCCATCTTCTGCCCTTTGAGAGTTGGCCTTTGAGACAAAGATCTTCATCTCACTGGGTTCCCCGAGAACAGACTTAACTGCAGTGGAGACCTCTTCCTCAGTCGTGAGTTCGTCAAGATCCCTCACTTCCAATGTCGGCTCAAGAATTCGCACCGAGGCGTTTGCACCAAGGATGGATTGCAAATCGGCCCCGAATTCTGCCTTCGTCCCGGAGGAATGGCCAAGCTCTACGAGGAGATCACCAGCTCTAGTTTTTCTGAGCGATTTGATAACAGCTCCCTTCTCTTCGGGCTTCACCTTTTGACGTATCTCACCAAGCACGTCAGCGTATGTCTTTCCGCTTGTCGGCTTGATTAGAAGAGCGTCAGGGCGTTGTTTAGAGGCTCTCTTTTTCTTGGGCTTCTTTGTCGTTTCGTCACCAGGCTGGACAACAGACTGCTGAGGAGGGTTCTTCTGCTTGCCCTTCCGTTTCGCAACCGTCACCCACTCTCCTGGTTTGTTTCCGTCGACCTTCTTTTTCTTCTCGGTCACAGGCTCAGCTGGGCTTGAGGCGGCTCGCTTAGAGCTGGCCGCAGTTGAGGACTGAGACGTCTGTTGTCGTGGCGAGGTCTGCGTTGACTAAGAGACGAGGGTCTTTTCACACGACTTCCAAGACTTGCGGAGATGAAGGATGTGGTTAAGATAGGACTCCAGCTTGGTAATCCCAGTCTTAAAGTCTTGGTTCACATTCCTCTGTCTGCGTGTCGCTGACTTCATCTGACTGAGAGTGTCAAAACACTTTGTCAGGAGGTCCTCATCTTCCTGCCTGGCCAGTGCGATAACGGCCTCGTATGGCGAGGTCGTTTTCTCACTTCCCTGCTCTGGCAGAGTTTCCGAGAGCGGCGATGGATCGGAACTCGGAGTGAAAGGACGGGCGCGAACAGGGGAGCGACTCAAACGTGAGCTCCTCCTGAACGGGTCGAAATCCACTTCAGGTGTCGTTTCTGCCTCTTTTTTTGGGTTAGGGAACCCGAAGTTTTCTTGCACAATTGGAACGTTTTCTTTTTGCTTGTCTGCCATATTTTCACATTTCCCCCCCCCCTATGCTGTGCCCTCGTGAGAATGTCACCCTGGTTCACCTCATGCACGGCTGTACTCCATGTCCTTCGCCCCCCGAAACCCAGAACGCTCCAGAAAAGGCAGTGGCCTCGGCAGAGCCCCCCCAAAACCGCAGCAGGGCCCTATCCGGTCGCCATCCGGCACTACTACGGCCAAAGAGATTTTCGCCGGATGATAGGGCAGCCAGGTCATTGCCGGCTAAGCTTACCCGGGCCCCTGTACTATCCGGCAGCCTGGGATGTGCAAGAAAGACCCAGTTTTTAAGCTGTACCCTCTACCTGAACGGACGTCCAACGCATCGGGGGACCGCAGGACACGGAGCCATACACAACAATAGACCAGGGTGATTTAGAAAAAGAAAATTGGTTTATTGATTTTAAGCGGGAAATGTTGGTTTGCAGAGGAGACGCTAAAAGAATTGTTGCGCTCCCCCCCCCCTTTTAGTCGACTCTTACGACGAGCAGGGGATACTGCGGTCTATTCTAACGCCGGAGCCGCACAGCCAGTCAGCCATTATATATTAGTAGCCTATGTATTATAATGCATTCTCATTATTGGGGATGTCTCAATACAATTATTGAAACATTGTGTCTGAAAAGGGATAAAATTTAAAATGTTAAATTTCATAACTGATTAGTGTTATATTTCGTTCTGTACATTAAATAACATAATGTACGCCTATCCAAACTAAATTTGACTTTCAGATTAAGAAAAAAATCAATTTTCTAAATATTTTCTTTTTATAGACTGCCAAGTGATAATATGAAAATGACCTATCCAATCAACGACAATCTTTAGTATCCAATATTAACTTTGGTTTTAGCGTAAAAGTTGGACTATGTCTTTATCACATGATAAAACTGTTTAAGAATCTATGGTTGAATTCTTTAGTCGTAAACTTGCAATACACAAAACTATTTTCCTACAAACATTTGTTTTATTCCGTTAAAAATGAATCAAATTGAGTTAAATAACATAAATAACGAACATAAATAATAAAAAAGTGACTAGAAAGGCTGAGTATATATTAACACATAAACTCATAAAAACTGTAGGATTTGTTGGTCGAAACCTCTCTCCAGGGAAAAGGCGAGAGGTTGTTAATTTAGTTAAGCTTATTACACTCATCTCAAACGAAAGTAACCCATGAGATGGCTTTTTTATTTACAGCTTGGTTTGAATTAGTTTGTAAATGATGTCAGATTTCACTTTCTTAATCCTATCTACTACTAACATTTGTAATTGTTAACAAATGAATTGTTGAAATTCATAGTATATTTTGAACATAACAAACCTCTAGTATATATTTTTCTGATTAAACGTTAGGTTTTTGTTTATTTTATTACTTTATTTAATTTTAACTTATATATTCAATTTGGGAAAAAGTAACATACTAAGCAAAGTTTATCAATACATATAATATTTCATTTATTTTAAATGTATTAAGTCAAACTACAAAATTAATAAATATTGAAATATTCTTAAAATTACCACATCTTAAGTATTCATATAGCATTCTATTACGAAACATGGAGAACAAATTTATAATGTATAATGTATGATGTATATTAATTTCTGTAATATCTAAAAGTTAACCTCCATTATCTTCCATCACATATATTCATAGATGGAGGTTCATTCACCTTAATTATGTTGTAAACCAAATACGTCCATGTAACTATCAGTAAAATGCTAATCAGAAATTGATTTTACTTATCTCTAAACATCGCTAATATTTATTTTAATATGAACCTATGTAGAAAATAATTGAATAGCTCTCGCAAAAAACCTATTTTGAAAGTATCCTGCTACGAAGGCATTTTTACTCAAGCTAGATATTTATTGTACAGCCTAAAATTATTTTAGTCTAATATTTAAACCATCTGACTAACGCTATATTGTATGCTACTCTTCATATCATCGTCGAGTAAGCATTGTTGCTACAATAACTCATCTTGTGATTGTAAGTGTTATCACGTATCTTGAACTCCTCATCCAGTCATCAACTAACATCTCATCTTGCCTAGGCTGAGTTAAACATTTAATCTCTACACTCGTTTCTCTATTTTTACAAGACGTGTTATACAATAACAATATTTTACGATAAAGCATATCGGATATATTCAAAAAGCCTTGTTTTATATTTACTGGAAACTTTCATATGTTTTGAATGCTAATTTAAAATATCTGTATTTATAACCTAAGTTACTCCATATATTTTTATGAGCCGTATTTTCTTTGACTTTAATTATTTAATTTCTCATCCTTCATTTTAACCAACCTTTTCTTTAATAAGATTTGATGCAACATATTTTGATGGACCTTGATAGAGCTTAAAACATAGATATTTCAATTTATGTAAAAACTTGAAAAATGTTTTTATTTGTTGTACGGTATTTATTTATAAATGATTACAATCACTATAACAATGAAAACAAATCAAGTACCTAATAATAAAATAATAATAATTTTATAATATTAACTAAATTCACAGAATATGTTTTCTTCCACAAATCCTTTATTAGTGTAGGCATAAATAAATAGCTTTATAATAAAAGAAAATTGTGGTGTTAATGTTTTCTTGTTTTAAAACAATCCCGCTAAAACATCAGGTAGCAGCTGTCGTAAATATTTACTAGCCTAACTAATGTCTCGATCCAAGAACCAATGACTAACGTTTTTTTATACTTTTTATCATAAGAGACTAACTATTTGTTTGTTTTAAAATTATGTATAAATATCAAAAATGATTATTGAAGTTGCTGGAATATCTTCAAAAATATGCTCCTGTTATGGTGAAAGAAATGACAAGATTTCCAATGAGGGATAAAACATTAATAAATGTAAAATATAAAACTATAGCATAACAAAACATAAACAAAATGTATATACTATAATAAAAAAAGACATTTTTTTATATTTTTTATATTTTTATGGTTTGAAAAGGAACGGTCCAAACCACAAAAATGGTAACACATCACACTGACAACAAAGGTTGCATTGTTAAAAGGATTATAAATGAAGGCCGTAGTAAAATTGCCACAGTAACGTCATAGTAATAAAACCAACGCTCAGTCATTTTAATGTCTAAACCACAAAGTGTGGTCATGTGTTAATTTTGACCAAGCGTTTCCACAAACATGAAAGAATCATAATAATAGGCCATTTCGCTCTGAGGCAATTATTTAATACAAGGTAAACTAAGTTATGTTTAAATTACACTTTTAATTTATAGTGTCCCAAAGTATACTATAGTATAACATTTATTTTGTTGGTATATCATAGATGTATTTTATTGGCATTACACATGTCTATAGAAATACATCTGCAAGTGGATATTTATAACTAAATACTCTAAACATGATTACAATTCAAGTAAAACAATCATAAGTATAATTTTATAGATAGTAAAATTAAGTTTTGTGTGCATATCATCAAGCATGCAGAATTTACTTTCTAGGGTTTGTTCAATAAATAAAATTTATGGTGTTACTGTTATAGATATTTATAACTATTTATTAGTATAGTTGTAAGATCATCATGAAAAATAAACTTAATAGTTACTCATATTTTGTGAAAGTCATTGATTTATTTTGTATGAAAAATAGTAACAGACAAAATTGTAGTACTCTAGATCATCTATCAAGAAATAAAAAGATTATGTAAAATATTACTAGACTATTTTAAAAATAACTTACAGTTTAAAATCTTAAAAAATAAGACTCCCTAAAGCTACTAGTAATGGTGTCTTGTTATAACCGTGAGAATTTACCGTTATTTGTTTACAAAACATTTGGAAATTAATTTTTCTATTAAGTTCGTTACCAAATTCAAAATGTATATACACAACAAAAGTAGCCCATTCCTTTTTAATAAATTTGCAAACAAATATAATTCATACGTTTGGTTGTTAGACGAGTAATCTGGTCTATCAAAGTAGCAAAGTAAGAAAAATAAGGCATGTACCTTTAGATTTAAATAAATTCCCAATAGTTTAACATAGAAAGATTTCACAAATCTTTAATATTTATCAAAATTTAAATTTCAAACTATGACTAACGTTCAGGAAAGACGTCCATTAGTTTGGTAATAGTCGTAAAATTAAATACAGGCAGTCATGAAATCTTGAGGATATACTACTATTTTATCATGGCTGTAGTAGGATTTTGTATGTCCTTAGACTACATTCTCCGCTTTCAATTTCAGCTTTTGCACTAAACTCTAAACAATTCAATTTAATAAGTCTACTTTGTAAAGAGACTGAACCCGTAAATCTCAGTATGTTAATAATTTGGCATTATATATATATATATATATATATAGGTTAAATCTAACATTACTTGATACAATTGTTATTTAACTTATTTTAACAAATAGCTCCATCTTTAATGTAAATGGTGTATGGTTTTTCTCGCTAACAAATTAATAGAACGATTCTTTAGTGATAGCGGAATAACCATCACCAACTACTCTCGCCAGCGGATTGCTTAGGTCGGTGGGTTGGGAAGTTTCCAGGGTTCAAAAATTACTGTAAAACCCCCATTTTATGTTGTACAGATATGTATTACTAAACATATTTTTCAACCATAGTGCGAAATTAATTTACTTTATTTCGTATGATTTGAAATTTCTCATTTTATCTTATTGCTATAATTTATAGAGTCATATCAACTCAAGAAATACAAAGTTAATATTTTTTATATTCTTAGATAAAATTATCAATTATAAAAAGGTCAAAACTGTTATATTCAGTAATTTTATTTTATACGAAATAATGGTATTTTTTTAGTATTATATTATTTCCTGATCAACAAGGTCATGATTCAACATTTTGTCTTTGATATAGATCCAAAGTTTGTATTATTTGAGATTAACTATTTCTAAAAAAAAAAAAAAAAAAAAAAAAAAAAAAAAAACTATTAAAAACAGTAAAACACAAGACTCATATTTGAATTTTCATCAATAAAACTTACAAATGATCAGAATGTTTTGGTCATTGTTGTAACCAATGAAATGATTTAATTATTTTATCCAATGGTGCATTTCTAATCTCATATAGTCCTTTAGGCTGTCCAATCTGTATTGGATTTGATGTTGATTGTCTCGTCCTCAGATGATCGTTTGCATAATGACCCATACTAATTGATAGGCAATTTAATCGAACCTAATTTACCTTAGTAATGGTTTCATATTTTTTTACTTGTGCAAATTTTATTTTAATGGAAAATTATTAGGAAATTGTCCCATACGAAATATTAGTTTCATATTATCAGCCATATAAGTTATTAAGTAGTCACTTTATAATACAAAACTAATTGTGTGTAAATTCTATCTTAAAAAAAAGAAACCGAATCACTATGTTTTATTATCTTAAAAATATTTCTAATATGTTTTAAACTAACAAGCTTTATACTAAACAAACATTTTAAGTAAACGTTGGTATCGAAACAACAATAAATAATAACTTCTTATCCAGCGTTGTACGTGTTATTAAATTTACGGAAAATAAATAAAATAAACGTCTTATAACACTTAAAACATATTTACCGTACTCACAATACGGTAAATATACATAAAAGATGGTAAGTGGTGATCGATTTTGATTGGAAACTCCAATCATTATGTGAGGGATTCAGAAATTGCAAATGTTGCATTATTGCACAATGATAAGTAGTTATGCAATAATATTGATCATGATATTTTCATACACGTTTTATGATTAAGCTCTTCGTAGAATACTTAAGATTTATGTAGTTTTCTCTTGCATGAAAACGTATTTTAAGTAATCCTTGATACTTGGCTATAATGGGCTATTCAGATAAAAAAAAAATAAATATTACAAAAAATAATAACCTTTTTATTTTAGTATCTAATTAATTTAATTAAGATGATTTCTATTCAAATGCTTAACTCCAATTTGACGGACTATAGCTTTTGAAACGCGTTTTACGATCTTTTGCAATATCTTTAAACAAATCAACTTTAATTTAATACAGAAATATTACTTAAAACACATTTAACTATTATAATTTAATTTTTACAAGGTAATAGAAACTTTACAAGGAAATAGAAGCAAATGCTAAAGCCAAGACATGAATATGAATCCAATTCCTGATTTACCATTTGTCAGAATATTTTTAATACTAATATGATAAGGGTTTATTACTAAAAACACATTATTAAAAAAATTGGCTAAATATGTAAACTTTTTATGATCACTTGGTGGTTTGAGCAAAATCATAAAAAACATAGATATAGTATTTTTAGTTAATGAAGCAAAAGAATCTTTTACCTACAAAGGTTATTATCTTTAGGGGTGTCATAAAATCTCCAAAACAGGATCTAGAGAAAAGCGTCCATGTTATTGCAGTTTTACTGAGATAATCGATGTGTTTACGCCCCAACCACAACCACCACACCCTTCTAGCGTTAACTAACTCTGGTTTTATGCAACATAGAAGATTTTACATTCCGTGGTTCTCAGGCTATAATAAATACCATCCTGTCCATAATATATGTGTCACTATAGCATGAATTTCGTTATACATTCGGTTTAGGTAGGACACAAGATTCAGATCCTAACTAGATTTTTTCAGTAGTCAATTTGCACACATTTTTAGGGGTTAATTAGGTTTGATAAAATAATCTATCAAAATTAGTATGGGTCATTATGCAAACGATATCTGAGGACGAGACTATTAATTTCAAATAAAATACAGATTGAACAGCAAAAATGACAATCTGAGATTTAAAATTTAAATAAAATCAAAATCAAATAAAAAAATCCTTTATTGAAACAGTAAATTTGTATACATGAATTGTGTCAAATCAAGAATAAACATTACTATACATTTGGCATATTTACAACACTAATTAGTTAAGAGCTATAATCTATATGTATACGCTTTTTCGCCAACAACTACTTACGGTACAACCATTACAACTAACTATTAATTAGACATACTAATAGCTAATTGAAGAAGTCCTTAATCTTGTAGCAGCTTTTATCTGACAAAAATTTGAATAAACTCGTTTTAAATCTTTTAAAATCTGTCAAACCCTTCATGGTGCCAGACAGGATATTATACAATTATGAATAATAGCTATTATAATCTGGCTATTATACCAGAGTAATATGAAGAATGTTCAATGGTTGAAGTGCTATGTCTAGGGTTTATAAGGCTAATCTTTTGTATTTTGTTATTATTGTGATTAGCAGAGGTATTTGAAAATTTGACGAATTTTGTCTTATATACAAAATCAAACTATATATGTATATACTGGGAAAATTAAGAACTTTGTGATTTTTAAAATACTATTACAGGATTTTTTTTCATTTAAGTCCGAAAATAATTCGGATAATTCTCTTCTGCATTTTAAAAACTTGTTTTCTTACCCTTGGTTAAAACAACCAAGACATTTCATTGGATACAACAATGACTCAAACATTCTGATCATCAATTGTAAATTTTCCCAATGAAAATTCAAATTTGTACTAAATCATACAATTCATGTATATTAAACCGAAATGTCAACCGTTGTAATAAAGCTGTAATCATAAATAAATTAATTAAAATGCATAACAAAATCAAATAAACAAATTATTTTTTATTTATGCTCATTATCTTTTGGTTAATGGCTTGAGTAAATATTCTCACTTATAGTATTTGTATCAATTATGTCCATTGTGTGCAAATTAATTTAATAACAAGTAAAACCTAAACACTATTAACCTGTCCTCCCACCAGTGTTTAAAATCAGTGGGACCAAAAGTAATTTGTTAAACGACATTAAAACATAATGTTTAATCACAACAAACGAATTAAATCCATAATGTAGTACCGTACAACATTTCACCATCTCAAAGACGCTATGTATTGTTACAAGCCCGCCTGTCATAAACACTACCTACTTAAGGAAAAAACAAAGACAAGACACGACAACAGCTGTTGACAATGTCTTATATCATTGTCAGGCTTATGCAGTTCTTGTGTGTTTAGTAGATTACAAGAATTTTGTCAGAAAGACGTTCTTATGCATGGCTAAAGCAAAATATCTGTAGTTACTGGTAATCCATCTAAACAATGATGGTGCAGTGTGGGTATCCAATTATTCAATATGAATGATTATATGAATGAATGATATGAATGATGATATTTTGCAGTATACAGATCACACCATTACCTAATTTCAAACTAAATATCATAGTTGACAAGTAGACCATGGCCTTTTAGCTTTTGCCACAATGGCCGTTTCTGAAATGCCGTCGTGGCTTATGCCACCATAGCATTTTACTTTATGACACGATGGCCGTTTCTGAAATGCCATGGTGGCTTATGCCACTATGGCCTTTTCTTATTTTGCCATGGTGGCTTTGCCACGATGGCCGGTTTTGAAATGCCAGGGTGGCTTATGCCACGATGGCCTTTTGTTATTATGCCATTGTGGCTTCTGCCACGATGGGCTTTTACGTTATGCCGCCATGGCCGTTTCATGGGCCCAACATGTCGAAAGACTCGGTTACTTTGCGACCGCGTACACGTCCACTCACCACCCCTGCACTTTCCATACTTCCACCCTATACAGGACGTATACTTGCCAACCAGGAAATGAAATATAACCGTTCCAATCTGTTGGCTTCATGCTCTAACGATCGGCCCAAAGTTCACGGTGCGCCTTAGTTTCGTCGACCGGAGCGCTACTTTCGCATACTCGGGATCCTGGCCCAGTACCCACCCTTCCGCCGATCGTGCATATGTATAATTAGGCTTGTTTTATTCCTCATGTAGTTGTCTGTAAGAAATATAAATTTCACGCCAATTCGATGTTGGCGCCGGTCGTGGTCGTCCCTTGCAGTATCTGTAGCAATACGCTACTCGTAACGCCCACGCCTACGATTTCTACGGTCACCATCGGACTTTCCTACGCACATCCATACAGCCCTGCATGTTCCAAATTTTTACAGTATACAGATCACACCATTACCTAATTTCAAACTAAATATCATCTTGTTCTTCTTTTGGCGTGTGTCAGTAAAAAGTGCGCAAACCTGTTAGCTTCGGTTAGTTGTCAAGCCCACCGGGCCCAACATGTCGAATAACTGGGTTACCCCGCGACCGCGTACACGTCCACTCACTACCCCTGCACTTTCCATACTTCCACCCTATACAGAACGTATACTTGCCAACCAGGAAATTGTATATCACCTTTCCAGTCTGTTGGCTTCAGCCTCTATCATTCGGCCGAAAGTTCTCGGTGCGCCTCAGTTTCGGCCACCGCAGCGCTACTTTCGCAAACTCAGGTTCTCGTCCCGTATCCATCCTTCCGACGATCCTACCCCTGCACTTTCCAAACTACTACCCTATACAGAACTTATACTTGCCAACCAGGAAATTAAATATCACATTTCCACTCTGTTGGCTTCGTCCTCTAACAATCGGCCCAAAGTTCACGGTGCCCCTTAGTTTCGTCGACCGGAGCGCTACTTTCTCATACTCGGGATCTTGTCCCGTACCCACCCTTCCGCCGATCGTGCATATGTATAATTAGGCTTGTTTCATTCCTCATGTAGTTGTCTGTAAGAAATATAAATTTCACGCCAATTAGCTGTTGGCGCCGTTGGTTGTCGTCCCTTTCAGTATCTGTAGCAATACGCTACTCGTAACGCCCACGCCTACGATTTCTACGGTCACCATCGGACTTTCCTACGCACATCCATACAGCCCTGCATGTTCCAAATTTTTGCAGTATACAGATCACACCATTACCTAATTTCAAACTAAATATCATAGTTGACAAGTAGACCATGGCCTTTTAGCTTTTGCCACAATGGCCGTTTCTGAAATGCCGTCGTGGCTTATGCCACCATAGCATTTTACTTTATGACACGATGGCCGTTTCTGAAATGCCATGGTGGCTTATGCCACTATGGCCTTTTCTTATTTTGCCATGGTGGCTTTGCCACGATGGCCGGTTTTGAAATGCCAGTGTGGCTTATGCCACGATGGCCTTTTGTTATTATGCCATTGTGGCTTCTGCCACGATGGGCTTTTACGTTATGCCGCCATGGCCGTTTCATGGGCCCAACATGTCGAAAGACTCGGTTACTTTGCGACCGCGTACACGTCCACTCACCACCCCTGCACTTTCCATACTTCCACCCTATACAGGACGTATACTTGCCAACCAGGAAATGAAATATAACCGTTCCAATCTGTTGGCTTCATGCTCTAACGATCGGCCCAAAGTTCACGGTGCGCCTTAGTTTCGTCGACCGGAGCGTTACTTTCGCATACTCGGGATCCTGGCCCAGTACCCACCCTTCCGCCGATCGTGCATATGTATAATTAGGCTTGTTTCATTTCTCATGTAGTTGTCTGTAAGAAATATAAATTTCACGCCAATTCGATGTTGGCGCCGGTCGTGGTCGTCCCTTGCAGTATCTGTAGCAATACGCTACTCGTAACGCCCACGCCTACGATTTCTACGGTCACCATCGGACTTTCCTACGCACATCCATACAGCCCTGCATGTTCCAAATTTTTACAGTATACAGATCACACCATTACCTAATTTCAAACTAAATATCATCTTGTTCTTCTTTTGGCGTGTGTCAGTAAAAAGTGCGCAAACCTGTTAGCTTCGGTTAGTTGTCAAGCCCACCGGGCCCAACATGTCGAATAACTGGGTTACCCCGCGACCGCGTACACGTCCACTCACTACCCCTGCACTTTCCATACTTCCACCCTATACAGAACGTATACTTGCCAACCAGGAAATTGTATATCACCTTTCCAGTCTGTTGGCTTCAGCCTCTATCATTCGGCCGAAAGTTCTCGGTGCGCCTCAGTTTCGGCCACCGCAGCGCTACTTTCGCAAACTCAGGTTCTCGTCCCGTATCCATCCTTCCGACGATCCTACCCCTGCACTTTCCAAACTACTACCCTATACAGAACTTATACTTGCCAACCAGGAAATTAAATATCACATTTCCACTCTGTTGGCTTCGTCCTCTAACAATCGGCCCAAAGTTCACGGTGCCCCTTAGTTTCGTCGACCGGAGCGCTACTTTCTCATACTCGGGATCTTGTCCCGTACCCACCCTTCCGCCGATCGTGCATATGTATAATTAGGCTTGTTTCATTCCTCATGTAGTTGTCTGTAAGAAATATAAATTTCACGCCAATTAGCTGTTGGCGCCGTTGGTTGTCGTCCCTTGCAGTATCTGTAGCAATACGCTACTCGTAACGCCCACGCCTACGATTTCTACGGTCACCATCGGACTTTCCTACGCACATCCATACAGCCCTGCATGTTCCAAATTTTTGCAGTATACAGATCACACCATTACCTAATTTCAAACTAAATATCATCTTGTTCTTCTTTTGGCGTGTGTCAGTAAAAAGTGCGCTAATCTGTTAGCTTCGGTTAGTTGTCAAGCCCACCGGGCCCAACATGTCGAATAACTGGGTTACCCCGCGACCGCGTACACGTCCACTCACTACCCCTGCACTTTCCATACTTCCACCCTATACAGAACGTATACTTGCCAACCAGGAAATTGTATATCACCTTTCCACTCTGTTGGCTTCAGCCTCTATCATTCGCCCGAAAGTTCTCGGTGCGCCTCAGTTTCGGCCACCGCAGCGCTACTTTCGCAAACTCAGGTTCTCGTCCCGTATCCATCCTTCCGACGATCCTACCCCTGCACTTTCCAAACTACTACCCTATACAGAACTTATACTTGCCAACCAGGAAATTAAATATCACATTTCCACTCTGTTGGCTTCGTCCTCTAACAATCGGCCCAAAGTTCACGGTGCCCCTTAGTTTCGTCGACCGGAGCGCTACTTTCTCATACTCGGGATCTTGTCCCGTACCCACCCTTCCGCCGATCGTGCATATGTATAATTAGGCTTGTTTCATTCCTCATGTAGTTGTCTGTAAGAAATATAAATTTCACGCCAATTAGCTGTTGGCGCCGTTGGTTGTCGTCCCTTGCAGTATCTGTAGCAATACGCTACTCGTAACGCCCACGCCTACGATTTCTACGGTCACCATTGGACTTTCCTACGCACATCCATACAGCCCTGCATGTTCCAAATTTTTACAGTATACAGATCACACCATTACCTAATTTCAAACTAAATATCATCTTGTTCTTCTTTTGGCGTGTGTCAGTAAAAAGTGCGCTAATCTGTTAGCTTCGGTTAGTTGTCAAGCCCACCGGGCCCAACATGTCGAATAACTGGGTTACCCCGCGACCGCGTACACGTCCACTCACTACCCCTGCACTTTCCATACTTCCACCCTATACAGAACGTATACTTGCCAACCAGGAAATTGTATATCACCTTTCCACTCTGTTGGCTTCAGCCTCTATCATTCGCCCGAAAGTTCTCGGTGCGCCTCAGTTTCGGCCACCGCAGCGCTACTTTCGCAAACTCAGGTTCTCGTCCCGTATCCATCCTTCCGACGATCCTACCCCTGCACTTTCCAAACTACTACCCTATACAGAACTTATACTTGCCAACCAGGAAATTAAATGTCACATTTCCACTCTGTTGGCTTCGTCCTCTAACAATCGGCCCAAAGTTCACGGTGCCCCTTAGTTTCGTCGACCGGAGCGCTACTTTCGCATACTCGGGATCCTGGCCCAGTACCCACCCTTCCGCCGATCGTGCATATGTATAATTAGGCTTGTTTCATTCCTCATGTAGTTGTCTGTAAGAAATATAAATTTCACGCCAATTCGATGTTGGCGCCGTTCGTTGTCGTCCCTTGCAGTATCTGTAGCAATACGCTACTCGTAACGCCCACGCCTACGATTTCTACGGTCACCATCGGACTTTCCTACGCACATCCATACAGCCCTGCATGTTCCAAATTTTTACAGTATACACATCACACCATTACCTAATTTCAAACTAAATATCATCTTGTTCTTCTGTTGGCGTGTGTCAGTAAAAAGTGCGCAAACCTGTTACCTTCTGTTATTTGTCAAGCCCACCGGGCCCAACATGTCGAAAGACTCGGTTACTTTGCGACCGCGTACACGTCCACTCACCACCCCTGCACTTTCCATACTTCTATCATATACAGAACGTATACTTGCCAACCAGGATATGAAATATAACCGTTCCAATCTGTTGGCTTCATGCTCTAACAATCGCCCCAAAGTTCTCGGTGCGCCTCAGTTTCGGCGACCGGAGCGCTACTTTCGCATACTCAGGTCACGTCCCGTACCCACCCTTCCGCCTATCGTGCATATGTATAATTAGGCTTGTTTCATTTCTCATGTAGTTGTCTGTGAGAAATATAAATTTCACACCAATTCGCTGTTGGCGCCGGTCGTGATCGTCCCGTGCAGTATCTGTAGCAATACGGTACTCGTAACGCCCACGCCTACGATTACTACGGTCCCCATCGGAATTTCCTACGCACATCCATACAGCCCTGCATGTTCCAAATTTATACAGTATACAGATCACACCATTACCTAATTTCAAACAAAATATCATCTTGTTCTTCTGTTGGCGTGTGTCAGTAAAAAGCGCGCAAACCTGTTAGTTTCGGTTATTTGTCAAGGCCACCGGGCCCAACATGTCGAAAAACTGGGTTACCCCGCGACCGCGTACACGTCCACTCACTACCCCTGCACTTTCCATACTTCCACCCTATACAGAACGTATACTAGCCAACCAGGAAATTGTATATCACCTTTCCACTCTGTTGGCTTCAGCCTCTATCATTCGCCCGAAAGTTCTCGGTGCGCCTCAGTTTCGGCGACCGCAGCGCTACTTTCGCAAACTCAGGTTCTCGTCCCGTATCCATCCTTCCGACGATCCTACCCCTGCACTTTCCAAACTACTACCCTATACAGAACTTATACTTGCCAACCAGGAAATTAAATATCACATTTCCACTCTGTTGGCTTCGTCCTCTAACAATCGGCCCAAAGTTCACGGTGCCCCTTAGTTTCGTCGACCGGAGCGCTACTTTCTCATACTCGGGATCTTGTCCCGTACCCACCCTTCCGCCGATCGTGCATATGTATAATTAGGCTTGTTTCATTCCTCATGTAGTTGTCTGTAAGAAATATAAATTTCACGCCAATTCGCTGTTGGCGCCGTTCGTTGTCGTCCCTTGCAGTATCTGTAGCAATACGCTACTCGTAACGCCCACGCCTACGATTTCTACGGTTCCCATCGGACTTTCCTACGCACATCCATACAGCCTTGCATGTTCCAAATTTTTACAGTATACACATCACACCATTACCTAATTTCAAACTAAATATCATCTTGTTCTTCTGTTGGCGTGTGTCAGTAAAAAGTGCGCAAACCTGTTAGCTTCGGTTAGTTGTCAAGCCCACCGGGCCCAACATGTCGAATAACTGGGTTACCCCGCGACCGCGTACACGTCCACTCACTACCCCTGCACTTTCCATACTTCCACCCTATACAGGACGTATACTTGCCAACCAGGAAATGAAATATAACCGTTCCAATCTGTTGGCTTCATGCTCTAACAATCGCCCCAAAGTTCACGGTGCGCCTTAGTTTCGGCGACCGGAGCGCTACTTTCGCATACTCGGGATCTCGTCCCGTATCCATCCTTCCGACGATCCTACCCATGCACTTTCCAAACTACTACCCTATACAGAACTTATACTTGCCAACCAGGAAATTAAATATCACATCTCCACTCTGTTGGCTTCGTCCTCTAACATTCGGCCCAAAGTTCTTGGTGCGCCTCAGTTTCGCCGACCATAGCGCGACCTTCTCAACCTTTTTTAGAAGTGTTTGCGTCCAAGTCCAAGTGTAGCGTAACACAATGCAATTGATTCTCTCACTAATGAAACTCCCCTTCCGCAACGTGATGTATTTATAGTATTACGTTTTTCTACATGCCCCCCCCCCACATACCGTTTTGGATGGTGTATATTGCATTTTGTAAAAGGCCACCCTGGCCGTCTCTGAGTTTACTTGATGCCACCGTGGCATTTCCACTCCTTCAAACCAATGACGTTCGAAAAGTGTTGGTAAATGTCTTAGAACTTCCCCGTTTATTGAACTAGACCGTTTTGAATATTTAACATAGATATTTACAGAAAACACAACACGTTATTTAAACCACTACTACTACTAACAACACCTTCTCACACCAACGTTCAACATCGACAATCGCACAAGAAGCTTAATGAAGCGCAATCACTAGGGGTTCGGTATACTTAGAGGGACGGTTTAAACCGTGCCATTTTGGCATTTCTTACTAACCGTATTAATACCTAGGGTTAATTTCGAAGAACAGTCAAAACTGCTGTATGTTTATGAAAATTACTTGAAAGAAGCTGTTTTATAAGTATTTTTGGAAAAATGCCACCTTGGCCCCCATGGAGGGTGAAGTGCCATCGTGGCATTTTCTCATTTCTGCACCCCTTCACACCCAATAGCCTCGAAAAGTGTTACAAAACCTTCTACAACTAATAAATTTCCTTAAGAAATGCTTTTTGACGATTTAACATCGATTTTAACAAAAGTTACCAAATTTTAGTATAAGGGCACCTACCGTAGGTAGATATCAATACATTACCGGCATTTTTTCCCCAAATCCGAGCAAACAGTTTTCTAAAACTGAAAAATCCGTATTGCAACCTTTCAAACTGGCATTTTCCACTCAAACTACAACCAATAGCACCTAACAACACCATCTCACACTGCCGCACACGTATTTTGCTGTATTATACGCTTTTTATGTTAAATGCCACCCTGGCCTTATGTGAGTTTAAACCGGGCCACTGTGGCATTTCTTACTAACCGTGTTAATACCATTAGGAACTTTGGAAGAACAGTCAAAACTGCTGTATGTTTATGAAAATTACTTGAAAGAAGCTGTTTTGTAAGTATTTTTGGAAAAAGGCCACCTTGGCCCTCATGGACGGTGAAGTGCCATCGTGGCATATTCTAATTTCTGCACCCCTTCACACCCAATAGCGTCGAAAAGTGTTACAAAACCTTCTACAACTAATTAATTTCCTTAAGAAATGGTTTTAGAGGATTTAACATCGATTCTTAAAAAAATTACCAAATTTTAGTCTCAGGGCACCTACCGTAGGTAGATATTAATACCTTACCTGCATTTTTTTCCCAAATGCGAGCAAAAAGTTTATAAAACTGAAAAATCCGTATTGCAACCTTTCAAACTGGCATTTTCCACTCAAACTACAACCAATAGCACCTAACAACACCTTCTCACACTGCCGCACACGTATTTTGCTGTATTATACGCTTTTTATGTTTAATGCCACCCTGGCCTTATGTGGGTTTAAACCGGGCCACTGTGGCATTATCTACTAACCGTGTTAATACCATTAGGAACTTTGGAAGAACAGTCAAAACTGCTGTATGTTTATGAAAATTACTTGAAAGAAGCTGTTTTATAAGTATTTTTGGAAAAAAGGCCACCTTGGCCCCCATGGACGGTGAAGTGCCATCGTGGCATATTCTAATTTCTGCACCCCTTCACACCCAATAGCCTCGAAAAGTGTTACAAAACCTTCTACAACTAATAAATTTCCTTAAGAAATGCTTTTTGAGGATGTAACATCGATTTTTACAAAAATTACCAATTTTTTGTCTTAGGGCACCTACCGTAGGTAGATATCAATACCTTACCTGCATTTTTTCCCCAAATCCAAGCAAAAAGTTTTCTAAAACTGAAAAATCCGTATTGCAATCTTCCAAACTGGCGTTTTCCACTCAAACTACAACCAATAACACCTAACAACACCTTCTCACACTGCCGCACACGTATTTTGCTGTATTATACGCTTTTTATGTTAAATGCCACCCTGGCCTTATGTGAGTTTAAACCGGGCCACTGTGGCATTTCTTACTAACCGTGTTAATACCATTAGGAACTTTGGAAGAACAGTCAAAACTGCTGTATGTTTATGAAAATTACTTGAAAGAAGCTGTTTTATAAGTATTTTTGGAAAAAGGCCACCTTGGCCCCCATGGACGGTGAAGTGCCATCGTGGCATATTCTAATTTCTGCACCCCTTCACACCCAATAGCCTCGAAAAGTGTTATAAAACCTTCTACAACTAATAAATTTCCTTAAGAAATGCTTTTTGACGATTTAAACAAAAATTACCAAATTTTGGTCTCAGGGCACCTACCGTAGATAGATATCAATACCTTACCTGCATTTTTTCCCCAAATCCGAGCAAAAAGTTTTCTAAAACTGAAAAACCCGTATTGCAACCTTCCTAACTGGCGTTTTCCACTCAAACTACAACCAATGACACCTAACAACACCTTCTCACACTGCCGCACACGTATTTTGCTGTATTATACGCTTTTTATGTTTAATGCCACCCTGGCCTTCTGTGATTTTAAACCGTGCCACTGTGGCATTATCTACTAACCGTGTTAATACCATTAGGAACTTTGGAAGAACAGTCAAAACTGCTGTATGTTTATGAAAATTACTTGAAAGAAGCTGTTTTATAAGTATTTACGGAAAAATCCCACCTTGGCCCCCATGGAGTGTGAAGTGCCATCGTGGCATGTTCTAATTTCTTCACCCCATCACACCCAATAGCGTCGAAAAGTGTTACAAAACCTTCTACAACTAATTAATTTCCTTAAGAAATGCTTTTTGAGGATTTAACATCGATTCTTAAAAAAATTACCAAATTTTAGTCTCAGGGCACCTACCGTAGGTAGATATTAATACCTTACCTGCATTTTTTCCCCAAATCCGAGCAAAAAGTTTTCTAAAACTGAAAACTCCGTATTGCAACCTTTCAAACTGGCATTTTCCACTCAAACTACAACCAATAGCACCTAACAACACCATCTCACACTGCCGCACACGTATTTTGCTGTATTATACGCTTTTTATGTTAAATGCCACCCTGGCCTTATGTGAGTTTAAACCGGGCCACTGTGGCATTTCTTACTAACCGTGTTAATACCATTAGGAACTTTGGAAGAACAGTCAAAACTGCTGTATGTTTATGAAAATTACTTGAAAGAAGCTGTTTTGTAAGTATTTTTGGAAAAAGGCCACCTTGGCCCCCATGGACGTTGAAGTGCCATCGTGGCATATTCTAATTTCTGCACCCCTTCACACCCAATAGCGTCGAAAAGTGTTACAAAACCTTCTACAACTAATTAATTTCCTTAAGAGATGGTTTTAGAGGATTTAACATCGATTCTTAAAAAAATTACCAAATTTCAGTCTCAGGGCACCTACCGTAGGTAGATATTAATACCTTACCTGCATTTTTTTCCCAAATGCGAGCAAAAAGTTTATAAAACTGAAAAATCCGTATTGCAACCTTTCAAACTGGCATTTTCCACTCAAACTACAACCAATAGCACCTAACAACACCTTCTCACACTGCCGCACACGTATTTTGCTGTATTATACGCTTTTTATGTTTAATGCCACCCTGGCCTTATGTGGGTTTAAACCGGGCCACTGTGGCATTATCTACTAACCGTGTTAATACCATTAGGAACTTTGGAAGTACAGTCAAAACTGCTGTATGTTTATGAAAATTACTTGAAAGAAGCTGTTTTATAAGTATTTTTGGAAAAAGGCCACCTTGGCCCCCATGGAGGGTGAAGTGCCTTCGTGGCATATTCTAATTTCTGCACCCCTTCACACCCAATAGCCTCGAAAAGTGTTACAAAACCTTCTACAACTAATAAATTTCCTTAAGAAATGCTTTTTGAGGATTTAACATCGATTTTTACAAAAATTACCAATTTTTTGTCTTAGGGCACCTACCGTAGGTAGATATCAATACCTTACCTGCATTTTTTCCCCAAATCAAAGCAAAAGTTTATAAAACTGAAAAATCCGTATTGCAACCTTCCAAACTGGCGTTTTCCACTCAAACTACAACCAATAACACCTAACAACACCTTCTCACACTGCCGCACACGTATTTTGCTGTATTATACGCTTTTTATGTTAAATGCCACCCTGGCCTTATGTGAGTTTAAACCGGGCCACTGTGGCATTTCTTACTAACCGTGTTAATACCATTAGGAACTTTGGAAGAACAGTCAAAACTGCTGTATGTTTATGAAAATTACTTGAAAGAAGCTGTTTTATAAGTATTTTTGGAAAAAGGCCACCTTGGCCCCCATGGACGGTGAAGTGCCATCGTGGCATATTCTAATTTCTGCACCCCTTCACACCCAATAGCCTCGAAAAGTGTTACAAAACCTTCTACAACTAATAAATTTCCTTAAGAAATGCTTTTTGAGGATTTAACATCGATTTTTACAAAAATTACCAAATTTTTGTCTTAGGGCACCTACCGTAGGTAGATATCAATACCTTACCTGCATTTTTTCCCCAAATCAAAGCAAAAGTTTCATAAAACTGAAAAATCCGTATTGCAACCTTCCAAACTGGCATTTTCCACTCAAACTACAACCAATAACACCTAACAACACCTTCTCACACTGCCGCACACGTATTTTTCTGTATTATACGCTTTTTATATTTAATGCCACCCTGTCCTTCTGTGAGTTTAAACCGTGCCACTGTGGCATTTTCTTTCTAACCTTGTTAATACTTAAGGTTACTTTGGAAGAACAGTCAAAACTTCTAATAAATGCCTGGCAGTAATTCAAAAATGTTCCCTTGCGGTATTCCCTACCTTGCGGTGTCGTTGTTAACATATCCAAAGCCACCCACGCAAATCAACAAGTAACCAACGGCCACCGTGGCATTTCTCTTAATTATTAATCGTATACTAAATACCGTCTATTGGTTACTACCATGAAAATGAATTCATCATTAATTGAACTGTTAAAGAAAAATTCCCTAACAACACACATTAGTACGTTGCAAGTGTAAATAATTATAATTTAATTAATAGACAACAATGCAGTTTCACACCGATGCATTGGTGTTGTTCGGCCGTGTTCGGCTTATTTCGGACACCATCGCCTGTCAAGGTGATAGCCCCCACTACTGTAGTATTGTTGGTGTTATCAAACCCGCTTTATCAATCCAGTTCAAAAGGTGTTATTGAAAAATTTTTTCCCCCTGAGCCACGGGTGGTCCTTTTTGTCCGTGCCCACAACTAATGTAGTGTTTGACAGGTGTCCAGCAGGGTGCCACCCCTCAATTAGCTGCCACCTTTGTTAGGCGCGTGCCATCCCCTTTACAATATCTCCCTGCGTACAACTCTTTCTTATATTGTTGTTATCATTTCATCAAACCAATTTCATATGTGACTTAATTGATGTATGGAAACAATAATTGTAATGACAACTATATGTATATATATGAAGATGAAATTAATAGTCAATTGTATGTCAACAAATCTTTATTAATAATACTCATTTTATTACATTAAACTATATTCATCTAAACCAATTGCAATGAATTTTACCCCTATATACAATATAACTTTCATTATTTTAATAATAATCAATTCCCAACTTATGCTAATAACATGCTAATATATAATTATTTATTCCAATGACTTTTTATTCCTCAACCCTGTGTCTTTGTCTTGCGAAATTATAAAGGGATGTGATTCGCGCCTATTTCTTTCTCTTGGGATCTAGCTAGCTACCATTGCAGTCGTGTTCGGCGTTTGTCCGACCGTTTTTTAACTGTATTTTTCAATTTTCCAAAAAATGTATAATTCGGCCCTCAACACCTAAATTTTAACCCAATTATTAAAGTAAATTATTAAATTAGCTAGTCCCAGTGCGAAGAAATAAATATGTCAACTTCAAATGTAAGTACAACAATGTCACCCTAGGCCTAGTCTATTGCATTGCAAAAACTTGTTTTCAATCTTTAAAAACGGTGTAAAGAAATATTTAGTACAAATTTACAACCAAATCAGTCCATTGCCTAATAAACAGTGTATATTTTCACCAGTGATTTATCATAGTAGAGTACTTATACACTTTAAAAAGACCCATTGCCTGGCCAAACCACATGGTTGACCAGTTTTCTGTTCAGATGTAAAACAAATAAAATGAACCTACAACTATATATATCTAATAACAGTAGTTGATGTCTAAAATATAACGATAAAGAATTTGCACAGGCCTGCATGTATATAGAATAACTGTACTTGAACACTACATTCCGTTATCAAAAGGCCATGCCATTTTATTCCATTACCTACAAGAAATACAGCCATCATTTGCAATTACAGTCTGTTTCTATACATGAAATCAATAACATTTCGCATAACCGTACCCCATTGTGTTAATAACTTTAGCCCGTATACCCAGGGCGCAGGTTACAGTTTAGATATAGGCTAGTGTGTTGAACACCCGCTCTAACGAACACAACATTGTGGGTAAATGCCAACCAAATTATGTAGGCTAATTAGCATTAGGTTGAAGCCCAATCAGTTACAGCAATATTACAGTTATATAGCACCATTTTACATACAATACAATCAACAGCATGACTATGCTCGCATACATTTTGACCTAGGTTAAAGATTTTTAACCATATAACCATTTTTACACGTTATCCAACAAATTTATATAATCGTAATCAATCAACTAAACAACCATTGAATAATAAAAAATAATGGAATGTTGACTAGGCCTATACTCAACATAGAATAAGCCATACATCGCCACAATATACACCTATAGCCGGGTACAGTTTCTTAACTGGGCTATGCTGATATCAATTGAAACTATCGAATTGAAAATATTGATAAATAATCGATAATTTAAAATATATTTACTATCAAATTAAACTATCTTAACCTAACCTAACCAACCGAACTTGCTGATGGTGAAAAAATCGCATGAAGGTTTACTAATCGAATTGATAGTTTCAATCGATATTATCGTAGCCCAGTTATCAAACTGTACCCCTATAGCCTATATTGATAGGTCCAGTTTAAAATAAAAATTAACCTATTACATTGATTGCTATGACATTTATTAATCTACAGTCACTATCGTATGACAAGTGAACAAGTATGACTATCGTTCCGTTGAAGTGCAGGCTAATGAGTTGTATAATTTATATGTTGTCCACGTATTTCCCTGTGCTATATATGGCATCGATGTAGGTCAGCAGTTATGACAACAGATATATTGTGATTACTTGTACGCCTAGCCTAATAAATTTAGGTTATGTTACATATCCTTTGCTCTTAGCCTATCGTATTGTAGTTTGCCTGTGGAATACATAGGCCTGTATACCCTATCTACTCACAAAGAAATAGATAAATCATGCATTACCTGTTGCACACATACTAGAGCAGCAGCCTACCTATTTAAATATTCATATTAGTAGTAATGTATGTTTTCAGGTTAAAAAAACACTTGATCAACAAGTTATTGAATTCATTGAAGATCACCTCCCCGCACCCTATGAATTTTGGCCCCAGCATATTGCTAACGCACTCCGTTATGAAAACCTTTTCAACATTAACCATCAAAGTCAAACCGTAGTAGCCACATTCTTTATCGTAAACGGTGTACAGCTACATGTTGCCAAAGAGTTATTGAGCAATTGCCATTGTACTCCAAGTCAAATATTCGAATTCGGCAGATGTTGGGAATATGCAAACCAAACCAATGACTATTTTTCATACGATCTAATTAGGAGGATGTATGTTGACATGACTGGTGCTCCCAGACGACCACAGTCCACTTCGTCCACATCTCGTTCTGGCGGGGGAGTTTTATTAGTGAGAGACGCTATTCCACTGTGTAACCCGAACACTTTTCAATTTCAGGATGATTCTTCTTCATCAGAGTCCGTTTTGCCTGCGGTGCAACCTTCCGCCCGCAGTGCCAACGCTGCTGTCGTAGCACCACCTTCACAGTTTCGTCCCCCACCAGCTCCTGCTGTAGTCCAACCTGTGGCAGACTTCATAGATGACAGGCAGCTTGCCGAGGTCGCTGAGGCGTCAGAACAAGCTATCCAGGATGTCCTGCGTCAAGACCGTGAGTCCCATTGCAATTGCCAACTCGTTCATAGCTCCATTTCAATCGTTTGCGCCCGTGTGAGAGGGAACTCCAGTTATAGGGTTGTGTATTGCGACAAAACCGCTGTACATCTCTGGCCTAGCCAACCTAATTTCTATGGTACTACCTCCAAATCATGTACCTGCGACTCAGAACGTCTGCCCACACCAGTCACGTTAGTTTGCAAAAGTAGGCGTGGTTCCATTTTCCATCAGGTCAGTTACTGCGACTCAGATCACATTTATCTGTACAGTGACCAGGCTATAGCCCAACTTTCTCTGTCCCCCGCTCCCCCGTTGAAAAAACCTAAACTTGATGATAAGCCCACCGCATCGACAACATCCATCTCTCAGTCAATCTGGGACCAGGGTGCTATAGATGAACAGTGAGTATAAAATAAATAATTATGAAATAAACCAAAAATAGCCTAGTTTCCTTAAATATGTGCATAATAAATATACTATATTAAATTAAATAAAATTAGTACAATATCAATGCCTTAACGTATATTATCCTAATTATTTCTAGCTACAAATTATGTTATCGAAAATTTATGAATAAATAAAGTCATTTGAAAAACAACTTTTTACATTTCACTTCTAATAATTAGTAATTTCAAGAACTATGAACTTATCAAACTACAAAAAAATACCACAAGGTATGAAAAATCTTCAGCCTAACAATCTTTACTTTCTAATAACTGTACAGTATATGGGTTATTCAATGGTAAATAATGGTTTAGGGATCTGCTGAAAGTCGACCAACAATAACCAAGAAAAAACTGTTCCCTCCGCCAACTACCAAGCCAAAAAATCATGTAAGTCTAATGTTGTGTTTATTAAATAATATCCACATTTGTAATCCCTCTCGCTTTGCTAACAATGCACTATTAATGTTAACGCTTGTTATCCAACTGCACATTCCTCCCATTCATCAATTAAGTTATGATTGCACTAGGTTCACCCCCGCTAATTGTATCTAATGTGGGTATGTAGGTGAATGTAAGGCAACTTGCGAAACAGTGTTGTACTCAATAAAAACTCCAGTGTGTTTATGTCTGTTAAATCACTTTGAAATATTCCAGGCCTGTGTCAATTAACAGCTACTATAGACTACTGACATTTTAACAAACTGCATTTACGGTTCTCTAAACAAATCATTATTTTTACGGTATTTAGTATTGCTTCCATTTATGTAATATAATATTCACCATCCTACTGGTTGTGGCCCTCTCCTCGGCAATTTAGTTATAATTTATTGAAGTGTTTGCAATAATCTGTTACTTGTTGTTGTTATCAACAATTAATCAATTAATCATATATACAGGCCTACAATGAGAACATGAATTATTACACCAATGTTTAATAGCCTACTTGTGGAATTTTCATTCCATCTCGCACAGTACCAAATGTAAGAGAACTTTCATGGTGCTCAAATTTGCCCTTGCAACATCTTCGTTATTTTTATGTGAAACTGTTACCAGCCCTAACATAACTTAACCTAACCCAACACCACCCTAAACTTAAAAAACCTAACCTAACCCAACCTAACCTAACCCAACACCATACTCCACTAGCATGCATATAAGGACAAATTTTAACAATTGAAAAACCAATACCTCTCCTAACACAATCCTCAATTATCCAACTCCAAAAAAAAAACCCAAAAAAAAAACTTATATTATAAAACCGTTACACTGTAATTTCGTCGTTACAGATATATCAACCCTAGACACATCCGAAATAGTTGATGATCCATCCCATTCAAGCAACAGTTGTGCTGCCGCCACATCGGTCACCCTGAACACATCTGACTCAGGCCTTGATGAATCGCAACGTTTGCCGGTTACGAAGAAACGAAAACGAGTCAATACCCGTCCAAAGACCATAACGGCAAAATCGAAGGGTGAAATTTCTTCCGGCATAGACGAAGTCCCAGAGCGTGTCACACTAATTGATGGCATAGAATGCTTTGTCCCAAAAAAATCCCGTAAGAGCTCCCGTTTCTCTGTCCGTGTTTCTTTCCGTAAAGAATGGTTTGCCCCGCCTGAAATACGTAAGACGTACCTCGATTTCTTCAGCGGAGAATTCAAACTGGACGAGTACGTTATTGGTCTCGAACACAACACCTGTCCCAACAGCAACAGCTTAATCCATTTGCAGACATATGTCAAAACCTCAAAAAACGTCAGTTTCGTATCTCTCAGGGACTTCATCCTAGGACAAGCTAAAGGCAAATTGTTCATATCTTCCATGCATCTGTCCAGCGTGAGGGTACGTGAGGCCCTAATCCGTTATTGTAGCAAAGAAGACTACAGTTGCCTTTACAGTTGCAACACTTCTGAGTTGAGCGAATATGCTCGCACCTTCATCCTGTTGGCCCGCCAGTCCAGACCGTCTTTGTTATCATCTCTTGCTTTCAATAACAAGCACAGCCTTAAATACTACACTGACTCTTATGTTGAAGTGAAGAACAAGAGCCTCCCTGAATTTGGTGGGTATAAGCTGAACCACCAAGTAAGTCACGGATGGGTGGCCGAATCTGTTAACCACATCAGATTGTTCGTAAATGACACCAAGACTGATGTACGGAAGAAACGTCACCTTTATCTGAGCGGACCAGCCAATATGGGAAAAACCGCGTTTGCGTATGGAACCCTGTCAATAGAAGACCAGCAACATAGAATGTTTGTACCGAGCAACAGCTCAGACTTTTTCATGAGCGATTTGGATCCATCCATCCACAAGTTGATAGTGTTCGATGAATTCACCCCTGATTTCCACAGAAAAAATCAAATGATGTTGAACCCTCTTCTCAGTGGCAACACTGTTAGCATCGATCAGAAATGCCGTGGATATGCAATATCCGTACGATGGACGTCACCCATCATCATTTGCTCGAACTGTCCGATTGAAGACTATCCAGAAACATTCCAAACCAGGGTGAGGTCGATAGTGGCCGACAAGCCTATTCAAGAATTGATTGCGGAATACAACAATGAGTTGGGCGTTGATGTTGCCTATCCCTCTTCGATCAATGACGTCAGGCCCATAGCCACGATTGACCACCAGTACTTCGAATACAACATGTATTTTTTCAGACACGTACCATTAGAGACTCGTATAACACTTGTCGGAGAACCCCCCGAAACAGACTCCGGCATCGAGGTGCTGTCGGGAGACACAGACAACTCCAAATCCAGCAGTCATCATAGCAGGACTTCATTGACCCAACACTCGCATCCAGGAATAACCTCATCTGCAACAGGATCTCCGTCCCGCTCAGTCAATGCTGTGAGGTCTGTGAGGTCGTCCCAAAGCTCCAATTCGAGCAGACATCATCGCAGGACTTCATTGAGCCAACACTCGCAGACAAGAACAACCTCGTCTACAACAGGTTCTCCGTCCCGCTCAGTCTGTACCGTGAGGTCGTCTCAAAGATCGATATCTGTACGAAGTCACCGTCTATCGGGCAGGGCGTCATTGAATGAACCCTCGCAGAGAAGACTGTCCAATACTGCATCACACTCTCAACCCCGCCAATCTTCCCAGCGCAGTTCGCATTCCGGCAGGGCGTCACTGAGTGGACACTCAAAGTTGGCACGGCCATCATCTGCGAGACATTCTCAGCCCCGCATCTCAACACACTCGCATGCACCGTCCCAGCGTCTAGACGGCCTTTCCGCCCGCTCACCGTTGAACCGTAACCAACGACGACCACCTTCACCATCAACTAGCCTCACCAATTCAACCCTATCTCTTACCGGCTCACAAACCTACTCCCAAACGATCTATACAAACCATTCCACATTCACTAGCCCTTCACAAAATACTGTATCCGATCACCCGCCAACTTCAGACCCACTCTCCCTACATCCAGTTTACTACACCCGTAACACAATATCCCGACGAAACTTATTCCACGCCCCCTACGATTCCAATATTTCCCGCCATTCACTGTCACACACCCATGCCACGCCCACCCGTCACTCCCACCACTACAGCTTCACCACGCCCCAACGCTCGTCCCGCCACTCCCGTCGTTACTGCCCTATTAGTCCAGTATTTTCCCCCATCTCCACTTCCACTAGGTACTCCCGGTCCTCCAGTGTTGTCAGGACTCCCCCCCAAGACCCAAATGCCACCGAGCCCATCTTAGCACCTATCAATCTACGCCCTGTCCCAATCTATCCCAACTACACCTTGCCACTCCTAATCCAATCAAATTTCATAACCACCTATACCCAGGGTTTCACCAGCCAGTAGTAAATTCATAACACAACAACAACTAATTGCACCCACCAACCACTAACAAGTTTAACCATCACAAGTTTATAATTTAAAAAAACATACAATAAACGATAAACATACAAATTTCTAACACAATTGTTTTTCCCAAAATACAGGTCATCGTATGAATCTGCTAACGGATTATATTGCTACGCATCCGCTGATCCAAGCGTTCATTATGGGAAGGCGGACCACATACACACACATCGGGGTTGCAGTAAACTCGATGACTGCGTCTCGTACCCTGGGCGGGGTACTTGCACTGGTAACTCGTCCCAGCGACCCTGAACCCTGTCGCTGCACCCACCTTGCCCACGGCAGCTGTCCCAACCCCCGCTGCCCGTACGAGAACCCTGTGCGTAAACTTTGGAAGGACAGATTTCAAGCTTGCATTACTGGCCTTGGCAACACATCCGCCCTCCGCCTTCTCACAATTTACATCAGAACGCACCCCGAAGACGTGGAATACGTTTATGGAATCCCGTTCCCCATTAACCTATTTGACACACAATTGTTGCACTTTTTCCTCTCATTCACCTACAACCTTGGCTTGAACTTCAATCGTGACTTAGCTCAAATATTTCTCCGTACGACCCACTCACGCTATAACAATGACCTTCTATCCCCCCTCCACATCCGTGGGAACTCCACCCACAACCGGCTTCGTCCCTATAGCTACACTGGTGCTGAAGTGTCACTGATTGAGGAAATAGATGGGGCCCTCTTCAACTCCTATGCCTTTGTGAGAGCTAACATCAGGCCGCGGTCCTTCAGTAGGCATAATCTGCAGGTGCCACTTCCGCTAATACTTGAGTGGCTCGAGAAATTTGCTATCCCCAAAGTGATGGTGCTGCCCTCACCTGACACCCCCAACACCGTCATTTTGTCTCATTACCCGCAACCAAACACAAGGCTAGGACTAGAGAACACCGATGACACAGATTCAGACACCTCAGATCCCCCCTCTCCCCCACCTCGACCGACTCCCGAACCTCGACCCCTACCCCGCCAAAACTTCAGCCCGCCCCCCACACACCACAGCCCGCCCCCCACACAGCACAGCCCACCCCCCCAACGCACCCCTCCAGCAAATAGTAAACCTGTCACTCCCCCTCAGCCTCCCCGTTCCTCCCTACCTGACCACTCCCTGCCCTCAACATCTTACGGCCCACCACCCCCCAACCATCCAGTGGCCTTGCCAAGCACGTGGCTACCTCAGTACCTACAAGCAGCCGCTGGAGCGAGGAACGGTCTGAGGAACCTGAATCTGCCAGAGGACCTCCGCCAGCTACTCATTCTGGAGATGTCGACATTCCTCATCGCCAACGGCAGACTAGTGGATGACAGTTACCGTCCCAACCCGGCCGAGGCAGTTCTGGAGGTGGAGTCCTTTGTGTGCCGCCTAGTCGTCAACATACAAAGGTAGGCTTACATCAAAAATTTATTGTTGCCAATACAACCCTACTACAACAATATAACTTATAGATTACTGTAGGCCCACCATTTAGAACATGTTGTAATGAATTAGGCTTGTAGGGTGGTTGTCAAGAATGAATTACTCTGATACAGAGAGCCCTATGCAGAGGGAAGAACAAGAGCCTGCCTGAATTTGTAACACTATAATTAAAAAACAAACCACACCAGAAACGACACACAAAAACTGATTAATATTAGATAAAACAAATAGTAACCAAAAAGAATAAGATTGAAAACCAAAACAAAACCCAACACCCAAACTTACTTACAAACATATCAAACCCACACAACATTTAAAAGAACACCAAACCTACAAAGAAAACCTAACCTAACCCGTGGATTGTTGTATTATGTTGTATGTATGTTGACATGACTGGTGCTCCCAGACGACCACAGTCCAATTCGTCTACATCTCGTCCGGCGGGGGAGTTTCATTAGTGAGAGACGCTATTCCAATGTGTAACCCGAACATGTATCCCATTATACAACAGGAATTACCATTTACTGCTGACATCTGTCACATAGTTCAACCTAACCTAACCGCAACAGCTCTAACCTCACTGTCTATATATTTCGTATGTTGTGTGCAATGCTATTCATAAAGTAGGGTATTAATAATCAATATAACCTAATCAACAGTAGCTTTTATGTCAGTAAAACCACCTGTATGATGAATATGTCTCTTTACAGATTCCATTATGCCAGGATGGCTTCCCCGCCACAAGACGAGGTGCTGGCAACAACCCTACACACTTCTATCAACAGCGAGGCTGCTCCAACCCCACGCCGGTAAGGGATTGTTATCATAACCTTTGTTTCCATTGAATTCGAACCATTAAGGAAATGTAATTTAAATATGAAATATATATCTTTATGCGAAGGACAGACTGTACTGTTTTTAAAAATTTTGTTATAAATTCTATAAAAAATCTGTTCTGTTTTATTAACGGGTCATGAGAGATGTTAAATGTTAAATAGTTTTGATAAGTTCCATTTAGCTCATTAACGGAAGGACATACACACACCCCCATTTGAGTTTTGTTAATAATGCAATTAATAACAGAGTTGTTAGTGCTGTTAATAAGTCTTAAAAAACGCCACAACGGCTTTTTGGTTACACCCCTTACACCCAACAATTTTCCCGAAAAAATTCGAGCTTGAATTTGAATAATAAAATGCAACATCCTGACACAAGTAATAAATATTACTGTTTCCCAATAACTTTATTCTACATCTAATGTAATACACTTTAAATTTCATGTCCACTTATGGTCCCTTTCATTTCAATACTTTTCTAATATTACACTTTCTTGTCCAGGGCAACTTCAACTCCAGTCCAGGGCGTTGGAAGGTGCGAAGTGTCTGCGGATCAATGTCCGCGGCATGTGCTGAACTCTCCGGATCCTGGAAACCGGTAAGAGTAGTTTAGCATATAACTAATATACAACAAGTAGTAGCAAAGCTCCCGTACATTATACATACTTGACCATGTGTAATCCCACAACAAACGTTGCCTACAAATACGGCCACATAATACAATGATAACCATTGATCACACATCTCACAGAATTCAACCCAATGTTAGCTAACAACACAACTGACCTAACCGTCTATATATTTTATTTTGTGTGCAACGCACACTTGTAATAATTGTGCGCATGTTCAATCCCATAGCATACATGGCTTACATATATTGCCATATCATACAACAATATATATTAATCACATATGTCACAGAATTCACAAATATGTTTGGTAACAACACACCTAACCTAACCGTCTACATATTGTATGTTGTGAGCAACACATACTTGGAATTATTTATAAGTCTCTTGCTTAATCCCACAGCATACATGGCTAACAGATATGGCCATATCGTACAAAACTCATTGCTAATGAATGTAACTATCTGCAGATCGGACACCTCATCCCCGTTTCACGGGTTTCCATCTCCGCAGCCTTTGCCGATGACCTCACCGCAGCCTTCGCCCCAGCCTTCCCCACAGGCTTCCCCCCCCACTCTCCTCAGCCATCAGTGCAGCATCCCCAGACGCGTCGTACGAGAGCAACCACTCGTGCAGGCTCTGCAGCGTCAACCAGTGATGGGTGAGTTTATTTCTCCAGTAACATTGTTTAGAAAAGAAACAAAATGCCCTAATGGCATTTTAAATGCTATTTGTATTGTCAAATAATGATAAAACCATTGCCAATTATGTTCCGCATTAACCGTGGTGGAATATAGAAAAAGTAAAAAAAAAATACCACTGCGGCGTAAAGATAACAATATTCATGCCAGCATGGCATTTTACAGACAACTATATGACATTTGAATTTTTCGTTGATTGTGTAATTGTTTTTCATGGTGTAATGTAATGAAAATGTAATAGTTGGGGTTGAAACGAGCCGACACCCTATTTACGCTGCTACGTCAAGTTCATCTTTTGCGTTTTGGTGCAAAACGTCGCTGCGGAGTGAAATAGAGTGGTTTAGAGCCACTACGGCATTTACCCGTTGCGAGTAAATGCATTCCGTGACACTGTATGTACATTTGTAGTTTTTCTTGCGACCGTATCTGTTAACCGTCCATGTAAGTATGCCGACCCCCTAGTGATGGCGCTTCATTAAGCTTCAAGTGCGATTGCCTATGTTGAACTTAGGTGTGGTGTGAATGTCGTTGTTTTCGGAAACCCACCTTGGTGGTGAACCGTCCCTCTAGTTATGCCGACCCCCTAGTGATGGCGCTTCATTAAGCTTCACTTTTGATTGTTGATGTTTAAGTTGTCGTCGTGTATATTTGTTGCTGTTGCCCTGGTGTGAACGCAGCTTCGATCGGAAACTCACCGAGGCCTATTACCGTTCCCCGAATTATGCC
The DNA here is from genome assembly GCF_028750875.1 of Macrosteles quadrilineatus. Lineage (NCBI taxonomy): Eukaryota > Metazoa > Arthropoda > Insecta > Hemiptera > Cicadellidae > Macrosteles > Macrosteles quadrilineatus. The sequence goes on along the minus strand of NW_026543001.1, from coordinate 634 downwards.
GACCCCCTAGTGATGGCGCTTCATTAAGCTTCATTTTTGATTGTTGATGTCCAAGTTGTCGTCGTGTATATTTGTTGCTGTTGCCCTGGTGTGAACGCAGGTTCGATCGGAAACTCACCGAGGCCTTTACCGTTCCCCGAATTATGCCGACCCCCTAGTGATGGCGCTTCATTAAGCTTCATATTTGATTGTTGATGTCCAAGTTGTCGTCGTGTATATTTGTTGCTGTTGCCCTGGTGTGAACGCAGGTTCGATCGGAAACTCACCGAGGCCTATTACCGTTCCCCGAATTATGCCGACCCCCTAGTGATGGCGCTTCATTAAGCTTCATTTTTGATTGTTGATGTCCAAGTTGTCGTCGTGTATATTTGTTGCTGTTGCCCTGGTGTGAACGCAGGTTCGATCGGAAACTCACCGAGGCCTTTACCGTTCCCCGAATTATGCCGACCCCCTAGTGATGGCGCTTCATTAAGCTTCATATTTGATTGTTGATGTCCAAGTTGTCGTCGTGTATATTTGTTGCTGTTGCCCTGGTGTGAACGCAGGTTCGATCGGAAACTCACCGAGGCCTATTACCGTTCCCCGAATTATGCCGACCCCCTAGTGATGGCGCTTCATTAAGCTTCATTTTTGA